>NC_138745.1:37180705-37185705 GCF_965113295.1 Leuciscus leuciscus | reverse complement strand
ACTTTTTATATGACAGGCCTATGTATAAGTATATTGCACTGAATTATATGCCAACAAATGTAATATTGTGGCATAAATTCCCTTATTTATTTTCTCAAAAATCTAATTCTTGATTTCTTTTTTCTTTGCTAAATCACTTTGAACTTCCACTTTGAAAAATGCTAAATATCTACCTAATATAATAATATAATATTGCCTACTAAGTTTTAATTGACATACTAAGTCATGGTTTTGACTCTTTTTGCCATAATTATGATACAAAAGTCAAAATTATTACATTAATAAGTATGACATGAGTAAAAATTAGGACAACATTTTAAATTTAAGACAAAAAAATCAAGATTTTGACACTAGCTATGATTTTTTTTGTCATTACAACATAAGTCATATAATAAAAGTTAAAATTATGACATAAAAAGTCATAATTATGACATACAGAGTCATTCATCTGACTTGTCATATTACACACAAAGTAATATTTGTCAAAATTGACAAAAAGAAAATTGACAAAATCATGAAAAAAGCTCAAAACTGTGACCTAAATGTCATCATTTAGACTTTCATGTCACAGTTTTGAGCTTTTATGTCATGATTTTGTCTATTTTCTTTAGTCAATTTTGACAAATATTACTTTTTATCTCATAATTGTGACTTTTTATGCTATACTTATGATTTAGAGAAGCATGTTTTTTTCTGAAGTGTTGTAAAACCCAGTTAAACACACAGAAGAGTGTCACTGATGCGAACGCTGAAAGCACCAGATCATCTGCAGATGGATGATGTTCTAGAAATAAACCTGTGTGTGTGTGTGTGTGTGTGTGTGTGTGTGTGTGTGTGTGTGTGTGTGTGTGTGTGTGTGTGTGTGTGTGTGTGTGTGTGTGTGTGTGTGTGTGTGTGTGTGTGTGTTTCTGACACACATCTCCTCGTGATGCTCATTATTTCATGAAGTCAGTCGATATCTGCCTGTGGCGTCTGTGGATCCAGCAGAGTTTGCAGAACGTGATTCTATTAGTGACAGGCAGAGAACAATCAATGCACAGGATTTATGATTTATGAGTGTTATTGTTACAAATATTAACAGGAGTATTCATTCTTTTACTCCAGGCAGTCAGTATTTCTCAGCCTGGGTTTCATGTTAAAACTTGCACATGTTAAAAATACATACAAATAAATAAATGTTTACCTAGTGGGGCATGTTGTCACAGTGGCTCTGCCACTAAACAACCTTTTCATCAGAATTTAATCAGTGAAACAATTAATTAAACAGCTAAAACGAACTAAATGGCAAAAATAATTAACAAAAAACCTTCATTATAGATGATTCTTCTAGTTGTCAGGAAGGTTTTATCATGTAAGATCTCAAACCAGTGCTATTCTAGTATTATTTACACCATTATAGTATTTATTAATGTTTAGCTTCTATTATAAGTTGATTTGCTTGAAATATGATTGGAATCATTTCAAAAAAGGAAAATAAAGTCTGTGTGATATAAGCTACACATGAGTACACTATAACTGTGTGATATAAGCTACACACACGAGTACACTATAACTGTGATTGGGAAATGGCTTTTAATGAGACTTATTTGTTAATTTATATACAAATTTTGATTTAGATTTATCAGCCAATGTATCGATTATCGGCCAAAATGTTCATATCGGTGCATCACTAATGTAAACATTTATTTCAGTCAGTAGCTATTAGCTAATGCTATGTATACCTCAGCTTTACTTCAGCTCCCCAAAACACTTCGTATATGTACCAAGTCTTTAGCAATAACAATAAACTCACAAAAATATATGAATATATCAAATATATGACGGAAATAAATCAAATATGATAAGATGGAACTAATATAAGATATAAATCACACACTCACACATGGACACACACACACCTGCGTCTCCAGGTAACCACACACACACACACACACACACACACACACACACACACACACACACACACTCACACACTCATCTCCTCCTGTGGTGGCCATATGTCTCTCAGCCCCCCGCCGCTCTCCTCTTCCTCTGCTCCGTGTGTGTGTGTGTGTGTGTGTGTGACCCGAGGCTCAGTGGGACTGATGATCTCACACAGGCTCTGAATATCAACACGGAGCAGGTGAAATGCCAGACTCGACTTGAGGAAGATCCGCGTGTGTGTGTGTGTGTGTGTGTGTGTGTGTGTGTGTGTGTGTGTGTGTGTGCTTCCCTCAGTGCGGATCATCTGTACAAACCCTCGCTCATAATCACACACACACACACACACACACACACACACACACACACACACACACACACGTTACATGAAGAACATCAGGCCTATTTTCAAGAGCGCTTCTGCTTTGTGACACGATCCGGGTTATTATAGTGAACTAAAAGCTTGAAAAAAATATATTTTTGTTGCTTGAAATAGAGAGAAACACATTTTCCAGAGGGAGAACCAGCCGGTTGATCTGTGAACAGTATTTAATGCACTGTGAACGGATACGAACAACCAATGACAATCTGAAGAGCTGATGTCACACACTTCTGGTCCATCACAGCAGGTTCATGAGCTGAGCTAGCGCTCACACGGAGAAGCTCAAAGATCACGTGAGGAACGAGGTGTGTTAGTGTCTGAGGAGCTTCGGCTTTATTTGGGTCCCAGCATGTCTTCTGGACGCACCCACAGGTCGAACTGCTCCTCCGTCAGGAACCCGAGCTTCAGCGCCGTCGCCTTCAGAGTCGAGCCGTCCCTGTGCGCAGTCTTCGCTATAGTGGCCGCTTTATCATAGCCTGAGGACACACACACACACTTTATATTTCAATACTTCCAGGCATTTATCAGTGTCTAAAAGAGTTAAAAGCAACTTGACTTGACTTGATTTTTCAGGTGAGACTTTACAATAAGGTTTATTAGATAAGATGAACTAAGAATGAACAATACTTCTGCATTTATTAATCTTGTTTAATTACTAGTGCTATTAAATCAAAGGCTGTATTTGTTAACATTAGTTAATGCACTGTGAACTAACATGAACAAACAATGAACAACTGGATTATTATTAACTACGGGAACATTAACAAAGATTAATAAACACTGTAACACATGTATTGCTCATTGTTAGTTCATCGATTGACTGCACTAATTTCAATAGTTCCGTTCCCATAATGTTTGCAAAACTAGGAAAGCATTTTTTTTTAAACATTTGTTTCAGAAAAAACTTAAAAACTATAAATATAATCAGTAATTAATTTATTGAACAAAGCCACAATTTTCTCAAACTGAAATATCAACAAGTCAAGTTGCTTTTAATTAATTTTTTTAACATTCAGAAATGATTGTTAATTTTGACTGTTCTCTGAACTTCCGAAACAAATTGTTACATTTAAAATGTGGATGTCATTTGAGTGACAGATTCCAGGCCCCGCCCACTGAACTACAGCTTTGAGTGACAGATTCCAAGCCCCGCCCACAACACTACAGCTTTGAGTGACAGATTCCAGGCCCCGCCCACTGAACTACAGCTATGAGTGACAGATTCCAGGCCCCGCCCACTGAACTATAGCTATGAGTGACAGATTCCAGGCCCCACCCACTAAACTACAGCTATGAGTGACAGATTCCAGGCCCCGCCCACTAAACTACAGCTTTGAGTGACAGATTCCAGGCCCCGCCCACTGAACTACAGCTTTGAGTGACAGATTCCAGGCCCTGCCCACTAAACTATAGCTATGAGTGACAGATTCCAGGTCCCGCCCACTAAACTATAGCTATGAGTGACAGATTCCAGGCCCCGCCCACTGAACTACAGCTTTGAGTGACAGATTCCAGGCCCCGCCCACTAAACTACAGCTATGAGTGACAGATTCCAGGCCCCACCCACTAAACTACAGCTATGAGTGACAGATTCCAGGCCCCGCCCACTGAACTACAGCTTTGAGTGACAGATTCCAGGCCCTGCCCACTAAACTATAGCTATGAGTGACAGATTCCAGGCCCCGCCCACTGAACTACAGCTTTGAGTGACAGATTCCAGGCCCCGCCCACTGAACTACAGCTATGAGTGACAGATTCCAGGCCCCGCCCACTGAACTACAGCTTTGAACACAGGTTTGTGTGTCCGTTCACTGTAACTGCAGGACAAAACCGGTTTATTTGCTGCTTTTCTGCTTTTTTGAGCAATTTTCATCTTCCAGGTTTAAAATATTCATGTCGACATCACCGGATGGGATTTTTTTAACTGGGAACTTTCCAAGTTATGACCAAATGTTTCTCCAGTAACGTTAATAGAACATTTGTCCAAAGTTATCTGGTCTTTAATAATGTTCTCAAAACATTAGTATGAAAACATTATTTATACATCATTCATGAAGGGTTTTTCCCAGAAATGTTACAGTTGGACGTTTTTTTTTTTATGTAACAGCTTGTGTCAGAACGTTTAAAGAACATTCAAAAGTAACATTCCCATAATGCTTGAAGAATGATACAATAGAACATTCAGAACTTCGGAATTTAATGGGAACATTAGTAAAACGGATAACATATTTGTTGGCTAGGTTGATGAGTTATTGGCTTTTCATAATTCTTAATCATTATTATTCACGATGGCACGACTGATGCTGAGATCCCGTACAGTGAGAGAGTGACACTTTCTTTCTTGGAGTTTCTGCATGACAAAAACTTGAATGGCTTTAAAGCATCTGCTAAATTAATGTAATAAACATGGCAAAATAAGAGTCTGAGAGGTTATGCAACATTGTTCATATATGTATATTTTTGATGCACAAATGCAAACGGCTTCGCAGTTATTTATGAATTAAATTGGAGATGCATGTGATTGTGTGATTTAAGGAGCTTACACATGTATAATATATTTGTTGGTTTTGTTGTGTATGATGATGAACTGCAGCAGTGTTTGTGGGAATCTGTGACGCTTTAACTCAGTGAGAGTGAAGTAAAAGCGTCTGGATGGTTTCATGACTGTATGGAACACATGCAGGACTGTGTAACACAC
>NC_138745.1:37158205-37170705 GCF_965113295.1 Leuciscus leuciscus | reverse complement strand
ACACAAAAAATAGGAGAAGAAACTCAAGGTAAAGCAAGGCAGTAAAGTACATACAGTAAGAGATAGTCTACTAAATAAATGCTTTTTTTAACATTTAAAGCAAGAAAAATTAAACATACAATAAATTAATACAAATAAATAGAAATAAATAACATGGGATTTAAAAAAAAAACTGTCATCTTCAAGAAATCAGGAGGTAAGTTATAATGAAACCATAATTGTTTTGAGCATCAGCGCAGTTTAAAATGTTTGGTTTTCGTATTAACTTACTTTTATTTATTGCAAAGTTTTATATCCATACATGTAATTATACAAAGAGTAAACCCCGCTTTGACATCTCCAAACAAGAACTGAAGTTGTACTTAAATACAATATCTGTAAATAAGAAAGCTATAAAAACATCTAGAATTTGTACCATGTTTAATATTCTTTCATAATATGCTTTTCATTTTTTGTGCCCCCACTTTTTTCTTTTCTTTCTCTTGGTAAATAATTTTCAATAGATAAATCAGGCTTCTTTATATTATTTTTCTTGTTAACTATTGATCTATAACTTGTTTTTTGTCTGAAAGTTTGTCTGTTTTTGTATCTTGTATCAACAACAAAAAAGCTTTCAAATGTTTTTCATTTGATGGTGATAAAAATCTTTTGTTTATATTTGATTTAATTATTATGTCTTGTTTTTATATTCATAAAGTCAAATGGAATGAAAAAAGGCCAAATTTTGAAAAATTTAAAAGTGATATTAGAATATATTAACAAACAATATCCAAATGTAAAAACTTAAAAGCAAGGAAAACTACACAGCTGTTTAAATAGGTACATGTTTTTTTCTCTAAAATGACTTTCTTTTTTCCCCTTTTGTTTACCCCTGACATGTATGATTAATAATGTACTCCTGTATGCAAATTATGTTTTGTTCTTATTAAAATGCATTAAATAAAATTAAAATAAAAGACTGTTAGCTTTCATGTTTTAATAATAATTTGAATCCCCAGTTCACCCAGAGTTTACCTTGTGAACATGGTAATTTTGTGGTGAGTAAATATCATATTCACACATGTTAGGCAAGTTAAAAGTGCCTTACGAAGTTCCCCGTCTTCCGTTTTAATAAATAACTTAATTAATGAATTAAATAAATAATAAAAAATGAGTGGCCCAGATCTTGTTGCTAATTTGTCAGGTATGATGGATCTAAATCGATCTAAATAATGATTTATAATGTTTCGCTAGACAGAGGACTTTAATTATGGAGTTCAGCGCGAAAGACGCACGTGTTACTTTTCTCCGTGCTCTTCAGGATGAACCAATCACAGCCGTCTGTAATTATTGCTTTGCACTTATTGGATACTGCGCTTTAAGTAATCATTCGATAGACACTGCTGCCCCCGATTACTCGATATCTGTGCTATTCACTGATATTACTAGACTTAAACTATTATACTTTATAGTCCACAAATGTCTCCAGTAACTGAGCTAGAAAGCGGCTGAAGGGAGGAGTGCGCTTTCTGAGCCTCAGCGCCCCCTGGAGGAAGAGCCCGGGGCTTGCCAACATTGAGCGCATGCGCACTGAGTGCTGGATCATCAGGAGACCCGATGCCTGTCTCTGCTGCTAAACGCATTTTTAGAATGTATTATTATTATATAGCATTTATTATTATGTCAAGCAAATATAATATGGTTATTCAATTGAATATTAGGCCTATTAAATCACTCAACTGCTCCGTATTTTTAAATCATTATTATTTGTTTACTTTTTTTCTACAGTTACAAACATCCTCCACCAGAGGGCGACAAAATACAGATGAAACTCCCGCAAGAAAAAATAAAAAAATGCAAAAATAATTTTCATGAAGAAAACTCCCTATCTAATCCATCTCTGACCTCGAAGTGTCTGTTGTTTATCATTTCTGCACTGTAATAAACATCATGTTTTTACATTTAGCGCAAAAACAGGGCAGAAGAGCTGAAACACACACGATGAGAGGAAGATCAGTATCAGTTTCCTCTGACTGATGTTCATCAGTGTGTGTGTGTGTGTGTGTGTGTGTGTGTGTGTGTGTGTGTGTGTGTGTGTGTGTGTGTGTGTGTGTGTGTGGGACTGTTATCGCCTGCTAATTGAAACCAATCGTGATCAATGGCGCCTAACGACTCTGATAAGACGACTGGACTTTTCAAATTGACTGTAAATGTGGAAATATGTGACGAATAAGAAGTGTCCCTCAGAGAAGAGGAGAAGCTGGAGATGATCGATGCGGTTATCAGATCACCAGGCGTGTGGAGGTCATGCTGTTCCTGTACAGTGTGAATGTGAATGTTGTTTCTCGGCCTGTGATCTGACGAGGCGCCGAGCCTGTGACAGCAGATCAATCCACAGCAATGATTGGCGAAGATCAAATATTAGCTGTTCCCAGATCAGCCTTTCATGCACGATAAGTGATATTAGTCCGGTTTATGAGCCCTGTAAAGAGCTTCAATCAGTCAGTGAGTGGATCAATGAAAACTGCATTTCATTCGTATATCGAAGCCTATTCACTGCGTGTGTGTTCCTATTGTCACTGTATCGTCTGATTATAATCGACTAAACTGGGAGATCTTACGAGAAAAGACGACATTACTGAACGTTTCCTGTGGATTTATCAACATGCTTTGATTAGATATACTTTATTTATTCAGTTGTTGCAGTGAATGTTTCTCATGGGTTTATTTTCTGTTTTCTGACACAAACATTATAGTTTTGAATTTGTATATGTATTATTGTCTCCCTCATTTGCACATGCACGGAAAAGTAGGATACCAATAAATGCATGCATAAATAAATCTGGAAATCAGTTCATATGAAAATAAATAAAGGCATAAATAATAAATAAAACTAAGAAAAATAACTGTAAAAATAAATACAAAGATAACGTATTTCAAATTAATTATTTGTTTAATGAAGTCATTTATTCCTGAATTTGAATATTTATTATCGCCTGCCTCATGTGCACACGGAAAAGTACCAATAAATGAATGTATAAATAAATCTGGAAATCAATACATATACAAATAAATGAACGCAAAAATAAAAGTAAGAAAAATAAATGTTAAAATAAACACAAAGTGAATTATTGAAAAAATTTATTATTTGTTTTAAAAAGCCATTTATTCCTGTATTTATGTATTTTATTTCTGCAGATTTGGTCCTCCGTATATTAAACACATCTTGACAAATATGAGATTATATTCTGTTTTATTATTAGCCATACATTTATCGTTAAAGTTTTGTGATTTTATTTAATTAATCCACTAATTTGCATGAAATAGCCTAAAAAACAATGCCTTTCACAAACATCTTTGTTTTATTCAATTTTATTTGACTATAATTAAAATACTTTTTATGCATTTTCAAAATTACATCTCGATTTTCTTCATCATCACTGATTACATTAAAATAGTGAACTGACCTTCGTATCAGGCTGTGACTGAAACCACTTTTGATTTAATGTAAAACTTCAACTTCTGTTTTTAATGGGTTAATTTGTTACAGTGTATCAACAATTTGAGAAAAAACACTTTCCCTTTTTCATTACACTCTGAATCCTTCATATAATGAACATAATGCTATTCAGTTATGAGGCTTTTGCTTTAGTTTATGAGACTTAAACGAAAATGTTCGTGTGAATAATTCTTCATGCTTGTACTAGTAATTTGATGAATCTAACCCTAACGCGTTTCAGTGTGTGTGAAAACACATGTGTGTCATAACGAATATAATCCTTCATGTGGAGCTGATGAGAAAATGTTCTGAGAGTGAAAGCAGATATTTATGTAACACTTTATTTTACACGTTACATGTAGTTACTATAGTAATAACTATACATTATGCATGATTAACTAACCCTATAATCCGAACCCTAACCTTATAGTAAGTACATGTAGTTAATTAATTAATATTACTCAGTACTTTAATGCATAATTACACCGTAACAATGACACCTTAAGATAAAGTGTAACTGATTTTTAATATGTAATCTGATTCCGTTACTTGTAACGCGTTACAACAATCTGTGTGAAAGCGTGTCATAACAAGCTAAATCCTTCATGTGGGCTTAATGAATTGGTATTGAGATATGAGGCTTTGTGTGACTTCAATAAAAATGTTCTATTCTTCATGAATTCAGTTTCCAGGTGCATCCTGACTTTCCCCATTCTTCTCATTCTTCTCGGAGAGCCAATCAGAGCTCGCGTACCTGCAGGAAGTTTGACCCGTTACTCTCCTCCCTCGCGAGACATCATCACCTCCCTCGCCAGTGACCACAGTCACTCAGAACACATGGAAGCAGGAGCAGAAGTGCACGCGCACTGACACCAGCCCACCGAGAGCACACCATGCAGTTCCAGCACTCGCACGCGCACCTTTACGCGCCGACGCCCGCGCCGCCCGTCCACCCGACGCCCTTTTACATCGAGGACATTCTGGGCCGGAACGCGTGCGCGTCAGCCCAACTCGCGCCGACGCCGACTCTGCCGTCCCCGAACTCGTGCTTCACCAGCCTGACCCCGTCTTACCGGACCCCGATCTACGAGCCCACGCCGATACACCCGGTCCTGACGCAGCACGCGCTCGCGGCGACCTACGCGTCCATCTACCCGTTCCAACGCTCCGTCGGAGACTTTACGCACGCGCTGATCCGACACGACCAGCTGGGTGAGACTGCAATCCTTTCTGTCATGTGTTGCTAATGCTGGGAATGTGTTAATCGATAATATCATGCGCTGTAACATATTGAGGATAAACAACAAAACCAACGCTCAAAAAAAAAAAAAAAAAAGGCTCGTTATAGTGGCATCCATGCAACCACTAAAAGCTTCTTTAGATCATTAAGATGTTCCTCACATTGAACTGATCACTGAAAGACTCTTTGGAATGACACTTTTATTTTACTTGGAAATTTAACTTTAATTTGATTGGGCAAATTTTTTTATATTTTTTTACCGTGTAACAATTTGAGTAAAAACACTTTCTCTTTGTCATAGCGAACTCAGTCCTTCAAATAATGGCCTTATGAGGCTTTTGCTTTAGTTTATGTTGGTTAAAAGAAAATGTGAGAAAAGTGAAAGCTTCAAAAGTAGTAGGCTAATCTGATTCCGTTACTTGTAACGCGTTACCGTGAAAATATCTTATTTGTATCATAAGCTAAATCCTTCCTGTGGGCCTAATGGAACTGTAGTATATTATGAGGATTTTTTGTTGAGGTTTAGTTTATGTTGGTTAAAAGAAAATGTTCTGAGAGTGAAAGCAGATATTTAAATAAGTAATCCGATTCCGTAACTCCTTCCCGCATTGCAAAAAAATTAATAATAATGCATAACAAGCTAAATCCTTCATGTGGTTTTAAGGATATTGTATCAAATTATGATGCTTTGTGTGACTTTAAATGTTTTGAGAGTGAATAATTCTTCAATATAATTAGTAATCTGATTACTTTACTTGTAACGCATTCTGTGCGGAAAAAAATAAATCATAAAAAAAAAAAAAGAAAAAAAAAAAGAAGAAGAACCTTTAACATCCATAGAACCATTAAAGATGGAAAAAGATTCTTTGGATATAGTTAAAATGTTCCTCACACTGAAATGGAACCAGAAATGTTTGAAACCTTTATTTTTAAGAGTGTTTTGACACGGTTTTGCGGCTTAAACGCCCAAACCAGCTCGGGTGAGTTCTCGGGTAACAACAACAATATGCTGTGCTTAATTCCCTGGCTATAAAATTGTGAAATTGCCTAAAAATCGGTGTTGTTTGGATCAAGAAAGCTCGGATACATGAGGTCTGTTTACCAACAGCTCGTGTGGTTAATAATATCAACCAGACTGACCCGAAGAGGAAGCTCTTCTTGATTTCGAAACTGCAGTTCAAAGCGCATTACTGTGACCCTGATCCTACACATCAACTCGAACACGGGGGAATCATGAATTAAGCTCGTGTGTGTGTGTGTGTGTGTGTGTGTGTGTGTGTGTGTGTGTGTGTGTGTGTGTGTGTGTGTGTGTGTGTGTGTGAGGAAGACTCCTCAGACGATGATGATGAGGAGGAGGAGGAGGAGGAGGAGGAGGTTAAACTGCCTGTGTTCAGCAAACCCTGACCCTTTCCGTTCGCTCCGGAAACCTTGAGTTCTCGATAGGACTGAATGTGTTTCAGAAGCTGTGAGATGTTTTCCTGGAGCAGGACTCGTGCGCGCTGCTGATTATTTTATCCACATCCTCAATACACACATATTCAGGAAACACTCGACTTCTGATAGCCGGGATCCGTTTTTTACAGATTGTTCGTTTCCTTTCAATGGGCTGAACCCTTTTAACAGCTAAAACAACTCAAAACACGGAACTCGAGTAAAAAAACACTTCAGAGCGTTTCCAACCGAAACACAAATCAGAGATCTGCTCATCAGAGTCGGGCTAGTGAAGATAGGGGTTATTCATATAGCCGTTAAACGTGTTGATCTGCTAAATATAGGCTAAATATAAAATCACAATTCTGTTTCAGTTCATTACACTCTTTTATCACTTCAAAAAATGTTATCACTGGTCAATAAAATAGTTTTATGAATTTCGAGAAGCTTATTATCGAGTAGAAGCTTTTACCAAAACAAAAGCCTAAAAAAATCATAGAATTTTCATTAATGCAAATATGATTTTATTAATAGTCTATATAAACATGTTTAACACGGGTATGTATATCTGCAGAGTAGGCCTATGCTTTAAATACAATTATATTGGCTTTATATATATATATATATATATATATATATATATATATATATATATATATATATATATATATATATATTCAAACAGAAATTAGTTCGGCTATATATACATAAATAATATATATTGTATCAAGCAAATTATTTTATTACATTAATAAAAAGTATTATATTTTATAGATCAGTACAAACCCCTTTTTTAAAATACATGTATATATTTATATGTAATATATATCTTGAATTGATGCCTAAAGTAAAACAAAAATAACGAAGCAGTGTTTTATCGCATCTATCACTTTGAATTTAATTACTGATCAAGAAAATAGTTTTAAGAATTTAGAGAAGCTTAAAAAATGAGTCATAATGACAGAAATATTGTAAGTTTAAATAGATTTAAAAAAAGAAAAAGATGTTGCTACATTGAATCATTTTTAAACTGTAAAGGTGTTAGCGCGCGCGTTCTGAACGGGATGAATCTGGGTATCCTGTGTGTGTGTGTGTGTGTGTGTGTGTGTGTGTGTGTGTGTGTGTGTGTGTGTGTGTGTGTGTGTGTGTGTGTGTGTGAGAAGATTATTGGACGGATGTTCAGATTAACCAACAGGAAACACATTGGCGGATATTTTGCCATAGTCTTTCTGCTCATAAACTCGAGCTTTCAACGGATGTTCAGGCTGTCAGACAGAGATTCCGAGCAGATACTGAGCGTGTGTGTGTGTGTGTGTGTGTGTGTGTAGGGAAGCCCCTGCTGTGGACACCCTTCATCCAGAGGCCCCTCCACAAGAGGAAAGGCGGACAGGTTCGGTTCTCCAACGACCAGACCATCGAGCTGGAGAAGAAGTTCGAGACCCAGAAGTATCTGTCTCCTCCCGAGAGGAAGAGACTCGCGAAGATGCTGCAGCTCAGCGAGAGACAGGCGAGTCCACCTTCATCATCATCATCATCATCTCCATCTCCATCTTCATCTCCACCTTCATCTTCACCTCCATCTTCATCTTCATCTTCATCTCCACCTTCATCTTCATCTTCACCTCCATCTCCACCTTCATCTCCACCTTCATCTTCATCTCCACCTTCACCTTCATCTTCATCTCCACCTTCATCTTCATCTCCACCTTCATCTCCACCTTCATCTTCATCGAGCGTTTCTCTGATCTCCGCTTTCATAACTTCATCTTTTACAGGTTAAGACCTGGTTCCAGAACCGGCGGGCGAAATGGCGGAGACTGAAACAGGTGAGAATCATAATAATAATACTAATTAATATGTGTTATTACGATGTTCCTAAAATCTAAATAATAATAAAACAAACCAAGCAAAAAACGCGACCGGGAAAAAAATACAGTAGCCTATAATGGGTTTCCCACTTTTCTAATATTAATGACAGTCTCCTGTTTTATTATTGCAGCAAGCCTTATTAATTTTTCTTGTATTATTGTAGCCTACATTTTCCCATATCCTAAGTGCTGTTATTCATTATAGCCATAATTCGTTTTGGTAGTTTTCATTGCTTGTGTAGAGATTTACACATAAATAAAACGAATCTCAAAAATATTTTAAACGGTACAAAAATAATAATCTACTCGTCAAATAGGCCTAGCACACTTAAAATATATTATTTTATTGTTGTAATAGCCTACTAAATCATTGCCTATGTGTCATCTAATGTTCCTAAAAGATAATTTAGTAATAGACTAGAATTTCTGTCTGTTCGTTTAAATAAATAAAAAAACAACCATAATAACCAAAACAAGGAATAAAAATAAAACGAAACTCAAAAATATTTTAGACGGTGTAAAAAAAAGAAAAGAAAAAAGATCTACTCGTCAAATACCTTAAAATATATTATTTTATTGTTGTAATAAATCCTATGCCTATTAATTTAGTAATAGGCTAATAGAATTTCTGGCTGTTCGTTTCAATAATAAATAATAAAATAATAATAACCAAAACAATGGATAAAAATGAAACGAACTCAAAAATATTTTAGACGGTAAAACAATTACACGTCAAATACTTATTAGATAGATATTATTGTATTGTTGTAAAAGCCTAATCCTGTGTTATATCTAATGTTCCTAAATCATCATTAGTTTTAAAAACAACCAAAACAAGGAATAATAAATAAAACGAAACGAAACTTTTAAACGGTAAAATAATTCTACGATAAAACTGTTTTCTTATTTCCCATTTATTTATAATTAGACCTATTTTATAATTGTAATTAAAATTATTATCTTGTTTCCTATATATTTACAATAAAAATAATAATTTATTTATAATGAACAATTAATGTCTAAAATGTTTTCTTACTTCTTATTTATTTATAATTATTTACATATTTATAGTTATATAGGCTAATCCTAATTATGTATCTTGTTTCCTATATAGGCTGTTAAAAAAAAAATGTAATTCATATTTAATCAACAAATAGCCTACTATATAAAATGTTTTCTTATTTAATATTTATTTCTAATTACTTTATCATTATAATTATGTCTTATTTCCTAGCCTATATTTACTAAAATATTTATAATTCATATTTAATTAACTATGAATCTAAAATGTTTTCTTATTGCCTATTTATTTATAATTATAATTATTTAATTTCCTATATATTTCCTAAAAATATATATAATGAATATGTAATTAACAATTAATCTCTAGAAAAAAAGACGTAAATTAAATTGACGTATAAAAGGCTCAAAAAAGAATCCAAAGCTCATTGTGTGTGTGTGTGTGTGTGTGTGTGTGTGTGTGTGTGTGTGTGTGTGTGTGTGTGTGTGTGTGTGTGTGTGTGTGTGTGTGTGTGTGTGTGTGTGTGTGTGTGTGTGTGTGTGTGTGTGTGTGTGTGTGTGTGCGTGTGCGTGTGCGTGTGTGTGTGTGCGAACAGGAGAATCCCGCGAGCGGCAGGAGAGACGCGGAGGACTCGGGCGAGCGCAGAAACTCCGACAGATCGAGTCCCGACGCGACGCGCGACTCTGACGCGTCCGATGACTCTGATCAGGAGCTGCTGGACATCGAAGAGGACTCGATCAGCTCCATAAACCCTCCGTTATGAGTCCCTGAGCGGCGCGCACTGTAAATACTGTATCATACTGTACATTTGTAGCGGCAGCATTAACTTAATGGATGTGTAGATTCTGATCTGAAGGTCACGTGATGACACGTGACCTGTGTTGTGGTGGGTGTAAATATTCTGTGTTATTCAATAAACCATATTTTGGGGACAACGTGTCTGTCTGCTATTATATTTCTATTTCCACATTCAAACTTGAACAGATAAAGGAGTGACAAACAATGAAATGGTTTCAAAGTGCATCATTAATGCGGCGAGTGATGTCGTTTCCTTTATCTGATGCGAACACAATAGAGCCATGATAAATGATCACTTGTGTTATTAGTTTTATCAGTGTTATTAGTGTTTTATCTGTTCATTCACAATCCTCCTGATAGAGTCATCATGTCGCAGATTATCTGTTAGTCATTAAAATCAATTAAACTCGATCACTTCCCGAAAGACAGAAGAGCTGAGATCCAGGAGTCTGTGATCAGCCCTGCAGTTTCTGTCGACAAGACAAACAGCCTCGAGTTTGTGCTAATCATGGGGTTAATGATTGGAAAACTGCGATGAATCACTGTCTGTGTGTGTGTGTGTGTGTGTGTGTGTGTGTGTGTGTGTGTGTGTGTGTGTGTGTGTGAGAGAGAGAGAGAGAGAGAGAGAGAGAGAGAGTTCAACAGCCTCGAGAGAGAGTGATCCTGATCCAAAACCAACAGCCTGATCATCGATTGCTCCTGAATTGAGAAATGCTTCACAAATCCTGGTCGTGAAAAACATCATGTTCTGCAGAGCAAACACCATCAGCTCAAACATCAGCTCTACATCAGCTCTACATCAGCTCAGGCGTTTCTTCTCTTTCGTTAAACTGGAAAAAGAAACAATTTTCACTCAGAAATTGCTAGTAAATCTCACAAACAATTACAGCGAAAATGCAAGTTACACATTGAATTAAACGTGATAGTTTGAAAATATAAATCTGAATAATCTTATAAATTAAATCTTAATTAAATCGTATAAATATGCAGGCCTAAACACACACACACACACACACACACACACACACACACACACACACACACACACACACACACACACACACACACACACACACACACATATGTAAGGAATAATTGACGACAGGCCGTTGAATTATTAGAAACATAATGCACACCCGAGGTGGTAATGCGGTCACGACGCGAAGAGGAGTGGGGAGTGAGTGGCCGTTACACCTCGGGTGTGCATTATTTTTCTAATAATTCAACGGCCTGAAGTCAATTATTCCGCTTATACTACAGTTACCACACCTCGAAACATTGTTCAGATTATGTATTTCAAGACGTTTGTAAAGTTTTTGTCATTAAAATGCCCTTGTATGTAGGACTCATTTCTTACGCATCTAATCCCATGCCTCCGTTGCTAATTCCAAAACGTCATTTTAGAGTTAGGGTTAGGGTTAGGGTTGATAGCAGACTAATGCTGAGTTAGGGTTAGGGTTAGGTTAGGGTTAGGGTTAGTAACGGAGGTTTGAGCCGCTGATAGCAGACTAATGCTGGGACACACGACTCGCTGACACATTCTCTGACTGGTTTCATCGACATGATCGACTGTAGAAGATTTTAAACACCGACTTTGAACACAGACTGAACGCGCTGAACACGTGTTTGGACATGATCAGTCATAAGTATCAAATTACATTCATTATGCAGTTATTAGAGAGAGATGTTGCAATAATGAGACAGAAAAGCATGTGCGTCAATATTATTATTTATTTATTAATTCAATTCGTTTTAATTAATTCGTTCATTCTTTTTTTTCCATTATTGACAGATGACAGTAGACTATAGCCAAATAAATGAAACACAAAGCCCTTTTAACAAGTAGGCCTATCAATAATTATGTATTTGTTATATTATCTGCAATAAAAATCCGTGCTGCAGGACTATCCATTTATTTAGCCAATATTCAGTTTAATTTTCTATTGATTAGGCTATAGATAGGACTATATACTTTATTTATAAAAATTAAACTGCATGTTTCTATTGATGCTAGACATTGAAAATTGCAGATCAAGCGCACGGGGCGAAATGCTCTTTCTTGTTATGAATTGTATCCTATTTTCCGTTATTACAGTTGACTACGCGAAGTGATATGGAGCTGTAATGCGGTCGAGACCTGCCTGGAACTACTTTAGCCGTGCGTTTCCCTGAAAATAATGCACACCTTAGAACGTTCGTCAACCAATCAGATTCAAGCATTCAACGGCCCTGTAGTATAAAGCCATTTATTAGCCATAATAAGCGGGATAATGTATCGCGAGGCGGTTATAGCGAATAACAACCCCTTCAGGCTCCGCTTCGCGTCGGGTCCCGTTCAGCCTGTCGGGGGTGTGTTCGCTATAACCAGCACCTTACATTATCCCTTACATCATTATTTTTATTTATTTAATTGTATTATTTGTTTTTGTCTCCACATACAAATAAAAAATCAAATAAAAATGCAATTAATTTATGATAAATGTATATATATATATATAAAGAGAGAGAGAGAGAGAGAGAGAGCGAGAGAGAGAGAGAGAGAGAGAGAGAGAGAGAGAGAGAGAGAGAGAGAGAGAGAGATGGAAGATTTTGTTTGTTTTTCTGTTTTTTATATACATGATTTCTGCGTTATAATCCTTTTTATTTTATTTATTCATCTTTATT
>NC_138745.1:37117743-37155505 GCF_965113295.1 Leuciscus leuciscus | reverse complement strand
GAGAGAGAGAGAGTGTGTGAGAGAGAGAGAGGGAGAGTTGTGTGTGTGTGGTGTGAGAGGGAGAGAGAGAGAGAGAGAGAGAGAGGAGTGTGTGTGTGTGTGTGTTGTGTGTGTGTGTGAGAGAGAGTGAGAGAGAGAGAGAGAGAGAGTGAGAGAGAGAGAGAGAGAGAGAGAGAGAAGAGAGAGAGAGAGAGAGAGAGCATCATGCATTTGTTTTTTCAAACTAATAAAAGTGTATTTCTAGTTTACTCCGCATCAGGATTAAGGTTTAATGGCCTCAGACTTGTGGACTGATGTTACACAGAAACTGCAGAACCACACACACTCCGAACACGAGATCAGTGGAACACTGAAGAACATGTGGAGTGTGTGTAAAGAGCCGGCTCTGTGTGCTGGTGCTGATGGAGGTGTGCTGTTGCCATAGCGACGCAGTGTGTGACGTACAGGAAGTAATTAGGCAGAAGAAACACAGATGCTTCGAAACTCATCGTTCACTCGTCAGGAACACACACATTACTTACACTTCTAATCTGATGTTTTAGTTTCACTGCGAGTGTCAGAAAACTGTGGAAGATTGATTGTTGGGATTGAAGAGGAAGGATGAAGGAAACACTGTGTGTGTGTGTGTGTGTGTGTGTGTGTGTGTGTGTGTATGCGTGCGTGCGGGTGTGTGTGTTTATTTAGACAGTTTTATTAAGTTATATAACAGACATTTAAAAGCAAAGAATAACAAACCCATCCAGAGACCCGAGGCCTAAACACACACACACACACACACACACACACACACACACACACACACACACACAAAACAGCCACTCAGTGAGTGAGTGATTGAGTGAGTGTGTGTGTGAGTAAGAGTGTGTGTGTGTGGTGTGTGTGTGTGTGTGTGTGTGTGAGTACCATTAAAATCATAACGCACCCTCATCACACATCATAATCACACAATACACAATAATTACCATAATCGCATTTCATACAACTCTATAATCAACGTTATCATATCACATAAACTATAATCTCCACCATCAGATTTCATAACACATTATACACTATGGCCACCATAACAATAAGAGCATATCATAACACACTCAAATCATCATCATTACATATCATAACACACTAATCACCATAATCACATCATAACACACTATAAACACCATCAGATAAGACACTTTTATTACAGATATTATCAAATTATCAAGATTGTAAGAATCTCTGTGCGACTGACAGTGGAAAATAATTTATCCATAATGTGCTGCGTTATGCCTGCTTTGAAAATATTAATTATGAACAAACACCGGGACAAATAAGTCTCAGCATCGCATACATGAAATGAATATCACAAAACAACGCACATGAATGAACGCCACATCAACACACACACTCTGACTGTGTCAAACAGCAGCCAGAAATATCAATATCAATATCAATATCAAAAATCAAACATGGATAAAGCGGTTGGTTTATTAATTAATCAATAATTATTACCTTGTGTGTGAAATCCTGATTATAAGCGACGCGCGCAGCGCTGATCTGATCCATCACTGAATGAGCGCGCGGGGCGCGCTGCGCGTGTCCGCCGGTGCGCGCATATGCGTGACGCAACAACTGAAAACCTACGTCATTCCCACACCAGTAAACTCATTACACGACTCTTTATTACAAGCCAAAAACAAACAAACATGCAATGTTTTAAAAGCACAGAAAACCATGTAGTTCTTGTGGCATTCAATAAAAAAATATAAAAAAGAAAACACAAAGTCCACTAGAAACTGTGAGTTTTATTATTATTATTATTATAATTATTAACAATAACTGTGACACACAACACACTGACTGGCTACAACAAATGTTTTTAAATTAAATAAATAATAATAATTAAAAACACAAACGCACAGATTAATGATGACCACCAGATGGCATTGCAGAATAAAAGAATAACTGTGTTCCTGAACACCTCATATTTACAAGTACTACAGAAGATATTACAGTTTTTCTCGATTGTTTACACATTTTCTGAATTCATGCCTCATATTCTCAGAACTCTATACACACACACACACACACACACACACACACACACACACACACACACACACACACACACACACACACACACACACACTGGGCAAAACCCCTCAATTCTCCTGCAAAATGAAACTTTACATTCAAAACGATGTTATTTCTTCTCAAAATGGTTTTTTTTTTTCAAATGACACACACAAACCATCATATGAATAGACATTTGAGAACCAGCTGAACACTGATGTGCTCACTGTAAAACACTGATGAGCTCACTGTAAAACACTGATGAGCTCACTGTAAAACACTGATGTGCTCACTGTAAAACACTGATGAGCTCACTGTAAAACACTGATGTGCTCACTGTAAAACACTGATGAGCTCACTGTAAAACACTGATGTGCTCACTGTAAAACACTGATGTGCTCACTGTAAAACACTGATGAGCTCACTGTAAAACACTGATGAGCTCACTGTAAAACACTGATGTGCTCACTGTAAAACACTGATGAGCTCACTGTAAAACACTGATGTGCTCACTGTAAAACACTGATGAGCTCACTGTAAAACACTGATGTGCTCACTGTAAAACACTGATGAGCTCACTGTAAAACACTGATGAGCTCACTGTAAAACACTGATGTGCTCACTGTAAAACACTGATGAGCTCACTGTAAAACACTGATGTGCTCACTGTAAAACACTGATGTGCTCACTGTAAAACACTGATGAGCTCACTGTAAAACACTGATGAGCTCACTGTAAAACACTGATGTGCTCACTGTAAAACACTGATGAGCTCACTGTAAAACACTGATGTGCTCACTGTAAAACACTGATGAGCTCACTGTAAAACACTGATGTGCTCACTGTAAAACACTGATGTGCTCACTGTAAAACACTGATGAGCTCACTGTAAAACACTGATGTGCTCACTGTAAAACACTGATGTGCTCACTGTAAAACACTGATGAGCTCACTGTAAAACACTGATGTGCTCACTGTAAAACACTGATGTGCTCACTGTAAAACACTGATGAGCTCACTGTAAAACACTGATGAGCTCACTGTAAAACACTGATGAGCTCACTGTAAAACACTGATGAGCTCACTGTAAAACACTGATGTGCTCACTGTAAAACACTGATGAGCTCACTGTAAAACACTTATGTGCTCACTGTAAAACACTGATGTGCTCACTGTAAAACACTGATGTGCTCACTGTAAAACACTGATGTGCTCACTGTAAAACACTGATGTGCTCACTGTAAAACACTGATGTGCTCACTGTAAAACACTGATGAGCTCACTGTAAAACACTGATGTGCTCACTGGAAAACACTGATGTGCTCACTGGAAAACACTGATGTGCTCACTGTAAAACACTGATGAGCTCACTGTAAAACACTGATGTGCTCACTGTAAAACACTGATGTGCTCACTGTAAAACACTGATGAGCTCACTGTAAAACACTGATGTGCTCACTGGAAAACACTGATGTGCTCACTGTAAAACACTGATGTGCTCACTGTAAAACACTGATGTGCTCACTGGAAAACACTGATGTGCTCACTGTAAAACACTGATGAGCTCACTGTAAAACACTGATGAGCTCACTGTAAAACACTGATGAGCTCACTGTAAAACACTGATGAGCTCACTGTAAAACACTGATGAGCTCACTGTAAAACACTGATGAGCTCACTGGAAAACACTGATGAGCTCACTGGAAAACACTGATGAGCTCACTGTAAAACACTGATGTGCTTACTGTAAAACACTGATGAGCTCACTGGAAAACACTGATGAGCTCACTGTAAAACACTGATGTGCTCACTGTAAAACACTGATGAGCTCACTGTAAAACACTGATGTGCTTACTGTAAAACACTGATGAGCTCACTGTAAATGAGTTACATGTTGTGGTCATTTTGTCTCAAGTACCAGTATTTGTGTGCAAATAATTGAGGAAAAACTGTAATGTATAAGTATAAATCACCCCTAAATGTAACATATACTCATTTACTCAGCCAATCTCTCCTAACTCGAAAGACACAATAAGAAATGTTTGAAGCTCCAGACGTTTGTTCTGAAATGTTTCAGTTGGACGTTCGTGTAACATTTGTAATGTTACTATTTGTTTCAGAGAACATTCAAAAGTAACGTTCCCATAATGTTTGATGAATGATACAGTGGAATGTTTCCTTAACGCTCACATAACGTTTTTAAAATGCTTTACAAACTGGACATTGTGAATGTTGAGAAGGTTCAGATTTAACTTTTTTTTATACCTTTAAGTCCCCCTGTCAATCATTCTATCCCTTAAAACTCATCTTTGATCACCAAAATTACCAATATTTAAATGTTTTTTCTTACATTCAAATATCTTGAATGTAACTCGACACCCTTGCCTCATTTAGTGTGCGTGGTTCTATGAATATGCAAATGAGCCCCGCCTCCACTCACTCACTCACTCAGCTCAGAGATCCACTGGTTGACGATCACACGTTGATCTGATTGGTTACAAGGTAGTTTGTGACGTCAGAAACACCAGCGATTTCAAAGCGTGTTTTTGAGACTGTCTTTGGTTCACTGCAGTTTTAAGGAGGAAATACTCAACTTATGAACTTACACATGCTTTGTGTTAAAGCGTATTAAAAACACCACATAGACACATAAACAACATTAAAAGCTGGATTTTAATGGAAACGTTAACAAAACGTTCTTAGAATATATTTTTGTTAGCCGGCCTTAAACATCACGGTATTCTATAAGAATGCAGTAATCATTCAGTTTCATGTTTTCATTCACTTTTATGCATTTGACAGACACTTTTCATATATGATCATTACATGTTCTCGGACAGATGTTCCACATCAGAAGAAAGACACACATGGTAAGTCAAACCTTCATCATCATCATCATCATCTTCCCTGACTGGGCCTCAAGCAATCAAGACTACACCAGCATCTTGTTCTGCGATCTGACATTGTTCTCATAGTTTGAGGGTTTCCACAGTTCTCCAGACGTCTGGTCAGATCTGGAGACGATCCTGAGCCTCAGCTTCACTGATCAGAGGAACTCATGTCGAATGTCCACAGTTTCAGAGGCTAGATTAGCATTGCTGTTTAAGTTTACACATGACTGACAACATGGCAAAACAAACTCATTCACATTAATATTTCACGCAAAACAAACCTCCCGAGTCTCTCTTGAGTGTTTCTGAAATGCTAATTAATCCAGTCTCACAAATCTGGCACTACAAGCACTGACAGGCGTTACAGTAACGGTGATACAGATCGTTTATATAACTGTGCTAAAGCTAACCGCGCTAAAGCTAACCCGCAGCGATTCTGTGTTTCAGCAACACGAGTTTGTTTGACAAACATCAGAGGAATGATCTTACATTCGACTGTAAATACAGGAGACAGAGATTAATCTACACACTGTAGACTGGATTTCAAACTGGAGACAAAAGCTTTTCATGGGTCACATTCAGATGCATCTGTGCATGATTATGAAATATTATAATGTAAATTATCTGTTTTCTATGTGAAAATATAGTAAAGTGTAATTTATTCCTGTGATCAAAGCTGAATGTTCAGCATCATTACTCCAGTCTTCAGTGTCACATGATCCTTCACAAATCACTCTGATATGATGATTTGATGCTCAAGAAACATTTATGATTATTATCAGTGTTGAAAACAGTTTTTTGCTTTTTGTATTTCAGGATTCTTTGATGAATAGAAAGTTCAAAAGAACAACATTTATCTGAAATAGAAGCTTTTGTATTGAACTATATATTAAAATAGAAAACAGTTATTTTAAATTGTCATACTATTTAACAATATCACTGTTTTGTTGTATTTTTAATCAAATAAATGCAGCCTTGATGAAAATCTCACCGATCCAAAACTTTTGACTGGTAGTGTATGCATCCATATACCTCTATCCCCCCCCCACACACACACTCACACACACACACACACACACACACACACACACACACACACACACACACACACACACACACACACACACACACACACACACACACACACACACACACACACACACACACACACACACACACACACACACACATAGCTGATGTCCGTTGGAACTGGGAGACTAATTGCGGTGGGAATAACAATGAACAATAGCTCTGGTTGCCCACATCAGGACATTCCTGAACATTCCTTTGTCTGATCCTCAGTCTGTCTCGCATGTTTACCAGAGACTGAAGCTGGAGACAGACGTGAGCTGCAGTGATGAAGATGAAGAAGATGATGAAGAAGCCAGTGTGTCCTCATGCTGTTGCACAGGTGGAAAGCAGAATGTGTGTAAATATGCAAGACGTTCCCGGTCCAGTTTCTCCCAGAGATCTGCTCAAAGACACAGAAAACCCTGGCATACTCATACAGTCCAACCAAACATTAATCAGACACCAGATATCATTTTTGATATTGTTCCACTAGTGTGATCACGATCAGGACACTATAGTTCAGTTATGTGAGTGAGGAGAGCAAAATAAAGTTAACTGTGAAATATTACACCCAAAAAAATCTTCATATACAGTGACTACCAGTAACATTTTTAAATCCAAAAATGATTGGGACACTTTGAGCTGATCATGTTTTGCTGAAGTGTTTTGTCTTTAATTGCTAATGCTCTTTTTACACACAGACTGAACACAATGAAGCATTGCTTGGTGATTGGTTGAGCTAAACTGGTATTATCTAATTGTGTAGTTAAATTTAACAGCTGACAGATATTCAACATAATTCATGTGTGAGACAGTCTAACAGAAGGACGGACAAAACCAGTCAAATATCAACTGAGTTCTGCTCATATTTTATTACCATTTTCTAAACTATAGTGAATAAACTGAGATAATGTGAGAAATGTTGAAGGTGTCTGAATAAATGTTTGTTTGACTGTGTGTGTGTGTGTGTGTGTGTGTGTGTGTGTGTGTGTGTGTGTGTGATGGAGAAGCTCAGGAACGCCTGGAATCTCCCGCTCATCAGAAGTTCTTGTTAGACCAGTTATTGAGTGTCTGAAAAGCTCAGGTCATAAATATCCGAGACACTCATTTCCTGAGACTGAGATCCGCTGGAAGAGACGCTCAGGGTTATTAAGGGTTAAATTATGTACTTTTCCCGTTGCTTTTTATATAATTCAACAACAGCTGTTATCAACGGCAGCCGAATATCTTTCTGCTCGTCCCTCTATCAGAGCGTCTGCTAAATGACTTAAATGTAAATCTTTTCCCAGGTTTTCTATGAACGTGGGAAACATGGAAAAATTATTCACATTCAAGGGAAAAGGCCTGGGAAAATCTTGACATTTCTATTGGGAATGTGAATGTCTGAATCCTCCACTGAACCTCATTTCAACTATTAAATTCATTAAAAAGTAACAAACGAACAAATAAAATGTTAGTGGTGCAGTCCTTGTTTTGTTTTAGGTTATATATGTTATAGTATATTTATATTACATTTACAGGAACATGCAGGAAAACTTAAGTAGGCCTTCTCTGCAGTGACTAACAATCGTGTGTGTGTGTGTGAGAGAGAGAATATGTGGGTGTGTGTGTGTGTGTGTGTGTGTGTGTAAATGTCTGTGCTAAAGGACAAAAAGCGTAAATTCCTCTTTGTACACACTACTATAGCGAAGGTACAGCTTATGAATATTAATTAGGTCGCGCTTACGTTTTGATAAACGTCATTGAGCGTCTAATCACCAAACGTTATTAATATGAATTGCGCCAACGCTCTTCTACAGAGTTAATTGGCTATCTCAGCAGCACCCGCCCACCAGTGCCAGGCTCTTAGCCAATCAGTGAAGCCGAGCGCCACAGAGTGTGATTAATATTCACGAGGCAACGCTTCGTCATAGTATGACTGTAAAGCTCGTACAGTAGAGAGTGTATGAAGGGGAGGGGCGATCGGGGACGCGCATCGGAGACGCGCATCGGGAACTTCAGCCACAGCTGAACAAGCGCAGAAAGTGAACGATATTAAACCTGGACAGTAACAAACCCTGTGTGAGATACAGTATGGTGAGTACAGGCGATTCTTCTGGTCAGTAATCGGATGGCTTACAGAGTGATATACTTTATCATCATGTTTGTACAGATGAGATGAGTTATGAACTGTGTGAGCGAGACAGTATTGACATTGAAGCAGGTTTTTCCTCCTCAGGTTGTTTTGAAAGCGTGAATGTTTCTTCGGTTTACGACACAGAGAGGTTATCTGGCGAGGAAAGAACTTTAACAATGCCCTTCATGTGTATTACCAGTCACTGTTATTATTCGAATCATTGTTTATCAGTTCAGTGATTATTATCTTAAGACATCTTTACGTGTCAGTTCTGTCTGTTTACTATTAACAGCACAAACTTCCTTCTTCATTAGTTCAGCATTTAACCAGTCGCTGTGGACATCAGCTGTCAGATGAAGTTTCGATTAACCTCTGATGTTGTTTTGGTCAATCGATCAAATACTATTAATAGAACAGGGGATTTTAAGCCTAAACACACACACACACACACACACACGGAACCCAATTGATTGGATGGTTGTGGTTTGCTATTGGTGGATCTCATGTGAGTGACAGGTTATAGCCCCGCCCTCATGCCAGTCAGAGAAGAGTTATTTTGATTGAGGATTACGAGGCTCATGAATTTAAAATGATGTGTATCTATAAATCATTTATAATTAATACTGCAGAATTTAATTTTAAAAAAATTCATAAAAAAAATTAGGAACGGTCAGTTTTGGTTTGATGGACCTGGAATGGTCAGGGTCTGGCTGGTGTAGGCTGCAGCTACACTATGTAATTCTGAAAGTATCAGTGAGTTGTAATGCATGAAATCCAGGAAAATCCCATTCACTTTCTCCATAGGGGAAATTACTTAAGAGGGATAGTTTAGTCCTGAAAATGAAAAATATCCCATTATTGACTCTCAAGCTTTCCATGTGTTTATGACTTCTTTCAGCCAAACACAATCAGAGTTATTAAACAATATCCGGCTCTTCCCAGTGTTATAATGGGAGTGAATGGAGCCTGAGATTTTGAGTCCATCATCATAACAATAATCCACACGCCTGCAGGGGTTAATAAGGCCGTCTGAAGCCCAGAACAATATCCATATTTATAACTTTATAAACTATAATCACTGGCTTCCAGTTACGGCCATACAGGAGTCTAGTTCATTGAAAGAGTGACCTCTGACCCGACGATGACCTCTGACCCGACGCACGATGAGTGACCTCTGACCCGACGATGACCTCCTACCCGATGCATGAGTGACCTCTGACCCTACGATGATCTCTTACCCGACGCATGAGTGACCTCTGACCCTGACGCATGACCTCTAACCCCACACATGACGAATGACCTCTGACCAGACGCATGATGAGTGACCTCTGATCCTACGTATGACAATTGACCTCTGACCCGACACATGACCTCTGACCCGACAGATGATGAGTGACCTCTGGCCCGACGCATGACCTCTGAACCGACACATGACACGTGACCTCTGACCCTACGTATGACAAGTGACCTCTGACCCGACAGATGAGTCACATGATGAGTGACCTCTGACCTGACGCATGACCTCTAATCCTACGTATGACAAGTGACCTCTGACCCGACGCAAGACGCTGACGAGTGACCTCTGACCCGACACATGATGAGTGACCTCTGACCCGACGCATGACCTCTGACCCGACACAAGACAAGTGACCTCTGACCCAACGCATGACCTCTAATCCAACGTATGACAACTGACCTCTGACCCGATGCATGATGAGTGACCTCTGACCCGACACATATCCTTTGACCCGACGCATGACAAGTGACCTCTGACCCGACCAATCTTGCATTTTTTCTACTTATTTTTAAATGAAGTAATTCATTATTATGCTGGATATTGTGCAGCGCACACTGCCTACTATTAACACATATATATAGTAAATGAACCAGCAGGTTTTCTTTGGTCTCTTTGCTGATGGAAAGCACATCAAAAAAGTGTTTAAAAAAAAAAAAAGCTGATTTATCTCAACTCTGGTGTGTGAAATTGTGCTTTATAAATATATTGCCATTCCACGATAAACAATGTTGTCACGTGACTTCAGTGCATGTAACAAGCGGCATCCAATCACCAGTCTAAACGGTCAAAATGTGTTTGAGTCAAACACTGACTGCATGAATCTGGATCCCCCAGTGACCCCGTGACCCCATCATCTGTGTTTCACTGGGGCCAGTCGTTCTGTAATCAAGTGTCTGATTAGTCAGAGTCCTCTGACTCCAGTCGTGAGGTACAGACATCAGTGGAGGACGGCCTCTGTGTTCATTACTGGCTGTTTACTGTGTTCATCTGAGATATCAGCTCTGCCATAATCACTCTCTCTCCTAATCCGGGCGATCTGGGTGTGACCGTCTGTCCCTCATTAAGACCCTGTTAAACGAAGACAGTAGAACTGCATTATAGAACCGAACCGACTCAGTTTCATGACGGCTGTGTGAATGAAACCGTTCTAGTTTAGGGACAGGTTTGCAGGGAGAAAATAGAAAATACGCTTGACTTTGTTATTTGTTCATACAAGCGATCAGTCAGTAAACAGTGTTGTCGATCCCACACACTGAGCCATCAGCAGTGCAAACATTAATATGCCAACATGTGCATTTATTCTGGCTCTACCCGTCGCTCTTGTGTTTGTGTGTAAACGCTTAAAGTCTTCGCTTGACAGATCAACATCCCTGAGGAAACCCGAGAACATGTCCTTATCGCTCGGGAAACTCTAGTTCAGTCACTCATCATGAGCCATGATGCTCGTTTAGGCTTCGGGATTTTAGTTAAAGTGCTCTATTGAGCTATTTTAACGGTTCTTAATGTTGTTTAGAGTCTCCTAGCACAGGTTTACATGCATATAGTCATAAAAACACTGTAATGTCCTCATAATCTCCACTGCAGCTTCAGCTCTTTCCTCTCAGTGTCTGAAACACTTCCATCAAGGATTCAGTCTCTCTAAGCTCCGCCTCTCTGAGAGCTGCTCTGCTGTGATTGGTCAGAAAGCAAACGCTCATTATCATATCTGAATCTCAGCTCTTGATCACAGTGATACAAACAGTGACGATGGCGTGGGTTTTACCGTATCAATCTCAGAAAACAGCGTCTTCTCCACATGAACAACACCAACCAAACTCTTCCAGTCTCAGATACACTACAGTGTTTGAGGGCGGAGCTAAGAGACGCTGATCAGCCAATCAGGACCACAGGCTTTATTTTCATTATTGATCTTCATATTCCAGCGTTTACAGTTGCTGACAGTGAAACTATGAGTTATTATCAGATATTCTGTGGCTGAAGCTCATGATGGTCAAACCCACATCCGCTGTTCCTCCAGGCTGTACACACACACACACACACACACACACACACACACACACACACACACACAGTTTGATGACCTCATTTCCTGTGCAGCCACTTGTTGATGTTCGTGTTATTGGTCCTCTGGGAGCATCTCAAGGTTTCTCAGGAAAGAATCTGTGTGTGTGTGTGTGTGTGTGTGTGTGTGTGTGTGTGAGTGTGTGTGTGTGTGTGTGTGTGTGAAAAAAAGAAAAATGAGAGAAAATGAGCATTACAACGAGTGTTCCAGCTCCACATCTCAATCAATCTCATCACAGTAAAACTTACACAGACGATGTTAATGGTCCTAAAATAGGCTTCGTTTTCAATCATGTTCTTGAAAGGCTTCGTGAGATTCTCCTCTTTCATCGAGTTTGTTCTGTAATCTATTAATATAATTAGATTATATCTGATCTGAACATAAATCAGGCGTGGCTCCCCGTAACCCAAAGTTCTCTGTGAACGCTATTAATACACTCGCTATTTATAGCGCCGGCATTAGAGCGGAGGAAGCCTTTCGTCAGAGTTAAAGGTCTCAGTTATGATTGAGATGCTTGAGATTTATTTAATTTGTAAAAGCATCAGCAGAAGTCCGACCGTTTATATAAAGTCCTGATTTATACAGTCATGAAGAGATAAACGAGCCTAACATGATGTTTCTGAGTATGTTCATTTCTTTTCAAATCTGTACGTTATTATATAAGTCGAATATTAAAGGAGAGATTCAGCGAATATGATCTTTTCATACAGTGAAAGCAATGATCAGAGATTGTGAAAAAGCATAATAAAAGCATCTTCTGAAGTCATGCAATGCTTTTTTGTGACTTAACAGACTCACGGAAAATTATATTAATATTTTTGTGCACAGGCTTATGCATTATTGTTATGATATTGCGATGGGAGTTTTTTAAAATGGTGCTTTTTGGATTTTTTGGTCATTTTTAGACAATTTGAGCTGTTGTTGAATGAACAATAAACAGATGCATGACTTTTTTCAGTTTAAACAAAACATGATGTGGAGGAAATTAGACTTTTTTTATGGGGTGAATTAAAGTCGTGTGATGTGATGTTCTTCTCCTCTATTGTGTCGTAAATCCGTGTGAAACGCTTCAGGAACGAGAACAAATGTGGGCGGGGCTTGATTGTGTCCCTGGGGAATTGATTGGATGGTTGTGGTTTGCTATTGGCTGATCTCATGTGAGTGACAGGTTATAGCCCCGCCCACATCATCAGAGAAGAGATGCTGCAAGAGGAACTTATTCTGATTCAAGATTATTAACACAATAATGATGATGTGCACCTATAAATCATTTATGATAAACACTGCAATATTCCATAAAAACAAAAAACAAACTAGAATTGTCATTTTTGATTTCATGGGGATTTAACGGGAAGAAGGAAAAGTCTCAGCTCATGTCAGGATTCTCAGATGATTCTCTTCTGGTCTCTCGTGGGTTAAACGCCAGTGATTTCTGTGTTTTTTTGGTCATCTAAAGTAGGTCTGTTGTTGCCAGTGTTCCCAGTGAAAGCTTGGCACGGCCGGCTCCGGGAGCTGTCCGGATCTCTGTGTCCCGGCACAGAAACACAAGCTCAAACTGGGCCGTGAGGAAGACCGCAGGGCTGCACACGCTTTAGACTCACCGGTTCAGGAGTCGGTCAACATTCAAGCCTATAAAACAATACACATCATTTCAAAGCAGCTTTACTGAAAATGCATTACATTACAATTTACAGTGATCTGTTATCAGAGTCTGCGTATTAGTTATGTATTTCAGAAATGCACATATACACAATCACAGTTAGCTAAAAATGTATTAATATAAACAATGTATTACTTTAAGGCAGAAACAATGAGCTCATTGAAGTAATGAATACATGCTCGTTAACAAATGATAAAAAATTTTTTTCTATATATCCTATATATCTAAATATCCTCTATATATTTATCTAAACATTTTTTTGTTTATTAATGCAAGTGGAGTGGAACTCTGTATAAACCCAACTGGGTTTCGTTTCCCCTCCTTGTACTGTATCCATGTGATATTCGTGCAGAACAAACAAATAAACAAACAAACAAATATACAGTACAGGCCAAAAGTTTGGACACATTACTATTTTTAATGTTTTTGAAAGAAGTTTCTTCTGCTCATCAAGCCTGCATTTATTTGATCAAAAATACAGAAAAAAAAAAGTAATATTGTGATATATTATTACAATTTAAAATAATTGGTTTTCAATTTATTATACTTTAAATTATCATTTATTTCTGTGATGCAAAGCTGAATTTTCAGGATCATTACTCCAGTCTATCACATGATCCTTTAGAAATCATTCTAATATGATGATTCATTATGAGTGTTGACACAGTTCTGCTGCCTAATATATTTGATGAATAAAAGGTTAAAAAGAACTGCATTTATTCAAAATAAAAAAATATTTTCTAATATAAATCTTCTTTACTATCACTTTTTATCAGTTTAACACATCCTTGCTGAATAAAAGTATTGATTTATTTCAAAAAAAGAAAGAAAAAAAATGACTGACCCCAAATGACTGACCAGTAGTGGATATTGCTGTTACAGAAGATTAATATTTTTAAAACATTTGCTTTTTTTACTTTTTATACATTTTTTATTATGAAAAATAATATGAAGCAGCAGAACTGTTTCCAACTTTGATAATGAATCATCATATTAGAATGATTTCTAAAGGATCATGTGATAGACTGGAGTAATGATCCTGAAAATTCAGCTTTGCATCACAGAAATAAATGATCATTTAAAGTATAAAAAATTGAAAACCAATTATTTTCAATTGTAATAATATATCACAATATTACTTTTTTTTTTCTGTATTTTTGATCAAATAAATGCAGGCTTGATGAGCAGAAGAAACTTCTTTCAAAAACATTAAAAATAGTAATGTGTCCAAACTTTTGGCCTGTACTGTACATGAAAAGTTCATGCAATTTTCCCCAAACACACGCATTCTTTTCACTAGTGATGCTTCAACATTTCGGAAACAGAAAATATACGTCTGAAATTAAACTTCGACACGCGGAACGTGAACCGATCATCTCTTCCTCTTTACTACTAGTTACCGCACCAAATAAACATGAATGAACTTTAAAAGATACAGAACAACTTCCTGAAAACAATCAGTGTTTCAACCGCAGAAATATGTCAATAAAGCAGCTTTTAATGGGAATATTTCTCATAATGTCTCGTTTAACCTCAGAAAAGCATCTCAATGACCATAAACTCAATAGTTAGAAAAATGAACTGAGGAGCGTTTATATGCACTATATTCATTATATTTAGTCTTGCTGTCTTCAACACAGGAAAGACGTGTGTGGGTAAACGTTGACTAAAGGTGTGTGTGTGTGTGTGTGTGTGTGTGTGTGTGTTTCGGGGCTGATCATGCATATATTTTCTCGTCTCGTGTCGCTGTGTTCTCTGGTCGCTTCGCTCCGCCTGTGGAACCAGTTTAACCGTGTCCAGTGTGACCCATTTACAGGACCTGAGAGAGACACACAGCACGCTGTAGCCTACTTACACAAGGCTATATATACACCAGCACTTCACACTCATTCAAAACTTTCCTCTGGAAGTGCGATGATGAATTTAATGTGTGTTTGTATTTACGGCTTCGTCTATCACTGTCGTTCTCGGTTTGCAACTAGTGTTGCTCGAATGTGAATGAGTTATCTAATCAACTAGTTGGTCTTAATTGGCTGGTTTTGGGATCACCTGATGTGTGTTTACATACAATGTATTGTTGTATTTATGTTGTAGACGTCTAGACCGCGTGTGAATCATAAAGATAGTTCTCCTGAGGTTTGATCGCACAGATCTGTGGCCTAGAATACTTTACAAAGATGCAAAATTAGCTCGTCTATAAACTGAATCAGATGAACCGTTTACACCTGCTATTAACATCCATCTCAGCATTAAATCCTGGAGTAAATCCACATCTGGAGGAGTTCAGAAACACATGTGTGTAGTTTGAATGCTAATGAAACCTTGTTGCACTTGTAGTTGCATCATTAGCCCGTCATGTTCGTGATGCCAAAACACGTTTTTTGAGTAAATGAACAGGCAAATCAACATTATTACTGAACATTAAGTGTCTTTTAAAACAGGCTAGAGACACATTTTCACACTTAAACATCTTTAAAAGATTTTTTACTTACAATTTCTACCCGATAAAATGTTTTAATCTGTCGTTCTAGACTAAATGTGAGCATGCATTTACTCATCTCTCTTGCACAAAAAAGATTCAGGATTCCTCAAAATGAATAAAATCAGTGAAATGCAAAATCAGAATAATATGCAAACCTCCAATAATTAAATATGTTAAATAAAACAAATATTTTTATGCATTAATCTCACTTTATTGACAAATGTACTTGCTGCTGACCTTCGATAATTCAGTTAAACCATAAATAAAAATGACTGTAGATTTTGTGTTGAAGTGTTAAACTTTCTACACGTGAATCTGCATTTCCTTCAGTCTAATTTGATCTATTTTGGTCTGATAGGGTTTTACATTTGCCCAAAAATAGAACTTTTTTGCTATTAAAAAAAAAAGTAAGCCCAAACCAGGTAACGTAAAAGTAACGCAACGCATTACTTTTCCTAAAAAGTAACTAAGTAACACAATTAGTTACTTTTTAAGGGAGTACTGCAATATTTTAATGCATTACTTAAGTCATTTACTTACTTTCCGCAACACTGCACACACACACACACACACACACACACACACACACACACCACGAGTACATGATGTAACAAAGAAAAGAACCAAGACACTGAAGGACGGAGACAGAGAGAGAGACAGAGAGAGAGACGGAGAGAGAGAGAGCTTGAAGGGGTCTGAGAACGAGACGAGCTACATTACACACGTGCAGCGGAGAAATGAGTTTCCCTCGGACACACACACACACACACACACACACACACACACACACACACACACACACACACACACACTGAGACAGAGAGAGACTGAAGCACTTCAGCTAGAGAAAGTGAAGCGGACTGACGGACACACATCAGTATCAGTGTCACAGAACCGGACGACATGCAGGATTTAACATCAGGTATGTGATTAAAGAAGAACCGTGTGTGTGCGTGTGTGTGTGTGTGTGTGCGTGTGTGATGACAGGCACTAGTTCAATCTTAGTTCAGTCATTCTCTCGCTAAAGAGACTCATTGTCTAGAGACTAAATAAAGCATCAACTTCTCTTGAGATGTTTCTCCTAATATTCCTCAGGAGAAATAAATCAGATTCGGGGTGTTTTAACGCTCCACTTGTGGTGTTTGTCAGTGTAAACGCACTCGATGGACGTGTTTGACCATCGCAGCTTCTCATGTGTGACGCAGCGGTATAAAACTGTGAAAATACATTCAACTTTCATCTCAAAACCTTGTTTTTTCTCTCTCAACTGACCTGCAAAAACAGTTGTGTGTGAACCGGAGAGTTTAGAGATATACAGCTCAAATCAGTGATGAAAACGGTTCATATTGAGGTTCATCTCTTGAATCTGAGCAGTTGTTGAGATTAAAGAGTGTTTTTCTCTGGAGAAACAGGTCAACAACATGTGGGAACGTTCACAGCTCGCTGTACGTCTGCATTGTGATGAACTTCCATGTGAAAAAAGGAAATGCAAGTACATGTGACTTTCAAGCAAAAACCTCATTGTTCTCCATTGAATCTCATTGTTGTCTTGGAGAAAATGTCAGATTTGTCAGAGGAAAGTAGGAGGCAGCAAACGCTGAGAGTGTCACAGAAACCATGATGTTTACTTGTAACCCGCGTGTCGTACGCTGAAGATGATCAGTGTGTTTCTGTGAGACGGAGACGTGTATTTAAGGAAGAGATGTGTATCTGTGATCATGACGACTCGAACACTGACCCAGTTCATGTTCCTCGTGAAACATGAACCACTTCAGCTGGTTCATTATATTTACATTTATTCAAAGTCACTTACAAATGAGGAACGGATGCAATTATTCATAGTGCTCAATGTTAGTGTGTGTGTCTATGGTTGTGGCTAGTTGAGCCGTTTCTGATAATCATATGGAGGATTAGATCTGATCCACCACAGAGGAACAGAGGCGGTGAAGGGTCTGGAAAATGACCTCGAGCCTCGTTATGAAAGAACAAACCGCTGTAAGAATTAATTGTTTTTAAAGCTTGAAGTTCATGTGGAACATGTTGTTGAGGCACATTTTTAAAATGTAGGAGGAGACGCAGTAATTCTAGACTTAGATTTCCTCATTTAATGAGTCATGTTTCTATTTTTATGACGAATGATTCACAATAATTTACATTATAATAAAAAATGTCCCCCTGTAGTCAATAATTGTATCCCTTAAAACTCATCTTTGATCCAAATGTATATATTGAAGCATATTCTCCTTGAAAAAATTTCTTTATGCCTTAAAATATCTTGAATGTAACTCGACACCCTCGCCTCATTTAGTATGCGCGGTTCTATGAACATGCAAATGAGCCCCGCCTCCACTCACTCACTCAGCTCAGAGATCCACTGGTTGACGATCACACGTTGATCTGATTGGTTACAAGGTAGTTTGTGACGTCAGAAACACCAGCGATTGTGTGTTTGAGACTGTCTTTGGTTCACTGCAGTTTTAAGGAGGAAATACTCAGCAATGCTGTCGACTTATGAACTTACACATGCTTTGTCTTAAAGCGTATTGAAAACACCACATAGACATATAAACAACATTAAAAGACGGATTTTCACCTTTAAAATATAACATAATCAGTTTGACGGCCCAACCGGGTCAGACTCGATGACCTGAGTTTGGGATGGATAACCGGTCTAGCTTTAAAACTTGTTTAACCAGTTTGAACAGTCATTCACTGAGCCGTTCTGAAACACAGAAGTAAAACACACCGTTTCTCCCTGACACTTTAGTTTAAGCAAACAGAAACGCAGATGTTATGAACGGTTAGGAGAGATTTAATCAGCTTTAGTGCTCGTATTGTTTGAAACTGTCGAGGCAATCAAACTAGGATTCATTACTCTAATCTAGATTAATCCCATATGATGATGAGCGCAAGTGAGTTAGTGCTAATGATTAGCATCACTGATGATGATTAGATTCACAGTTTACTTTATTTTTCTCTCCTCACTTGCGTAAATGAGCTATAGTGTCCTGCACACACGAGTGAACATGATATCTGGTGTCTGAGTGATGTTTGGTTTGACTGTGCGCAGGTTTTCTGAGCTCCCGGGTCCTCAGCCATGGCGCTGATCCAGTCTCTTCCCGTGTCCATTGACCACACAGGACCAGGCCTGATGGGAGCGATGGGAGCCGTCAGCAGCATGAAGCCCAATCACATCACTTATCCCGACCGAGACAACATAGAGGTCAGCACCAACTTCCGCAAGGGAACGCCGGGATCGGGACGCCTGTTATCCGACGCTTCACAGGTTGGAAGCCGAACCCCATCCAACAAGAGGAGAGGAATCGTCGGCAGAGCGAAAGGCTTCGGCACTCGATCATATTCCCATGAGGACTTGATACGGGACTGGAATGATAATCATTTGGATGTGGGAATGGCTGGTGTGGACGGGCCTCCGAAACTGGTTCCTGTGTCTGGACAGTTAGAAAGGGTGAGTAATTAGGCCTAATTGAAATAATTTTTGTAGTAATTTTCTTATCGTATGTTTCTGGTCTTATTTTGAATGATTCATAATGTTTTTGTTTTTTTTGCACACATTTTTTTTTTTTTACTTGTAATTTTTCATTAAAATATCATAATTTTCACATGAAAAAAATAAACAGGATTAGGGATTATTAAAAATATCCTGTTCCCCTCTATACTCTCCTATCGCTACCATAATAAAAGCACAAAAAAAGCGCTTTTATTTAAAAAAATGTATATCAACCAATTTTAGACATTTTATTACATTTAATTTATCAATATTATATTTGATTTGATTTAATTCAATAGAATTTTTTTTATATTTATTAAGTGAGTGCTTGATGAGTGCAAAGGTAGTTAGTTAAATAAATTAATGAATGAAAAAACGTTTATTTAAAAAAATTTTTTATCTGCATCATATCAGCCAACAAAATTATATTACAATTAATGAATCAATATAAAAAAAAAATGTTTTATGTATATTTATTAAGTGTGCACTTGATGACTGCAAAGGTAAAGTTAGTGTTTACATTTTTTTTTAGCAAAAGCATTATTTTTTTATTTAAATTTGCATCATATCAGCCAATATTAGAAATTTGATTACATTTAATTTATCAATATTTTATTTATTTTATCCAATTGAATTATTTTAATATTCATTAAGTGAGCACTTGATGACTGCAAAGGTAAAGTTGGAGTTTAAAAAAATAAAATAAAAAAGCACATTTATTTAAAGGTGCAGTGTGTAATTTTAAGTGGCATCTAGTGGTGAGGTTGTGAAATGCACCCAACAGAAGTTACGGTGGCCGACAGGAAGTGATGTCGTCGTCTGAGACAGCAGAGAGTAGCCAGTTAAATAATGAGGTTTCTTTACAAAGATAAACTAAGAAATTAGGTTTACTCGATTATTCAGTAAAACAATGTTATTGTGAATATTATTGTTACCTGTTCATCATTGTGTCAGTGTTTTATTCGCTGACTTTAGCAAGCTTCTTATCACGAAGAACAACATAGTGACGAAACGTGTGTGTTCGTTCAGGGCCACCGTAGAAACATGTGGATGTAAGCGGACCCGCGGTGTGTGTAGAGAGAAACGCCTCATTCTAAGCTAATAAACACATAACGGTTCATTAAGTAAGGTCTTTATACACCATTGAAAACATAGTTATGTGTATGATATTGCATTTATGTCAACAGATCCTCCTAACTATTACACAGTGCAACATGCTAATGCTCCCGTTACTCATCATTTCTGACTCCGTTTTCTCCCAGAATGCTCAGCAGGCCATAATCAGACCCACTGCCTTCAAACCCGTCATTCCCAGGAGCCGGAACGGCATGCAGTTCTTGTCTCCGCGACCCGGCGCCGGTCTCTCGGGAAGCCAAGGAAACCTCAGCAGGTTTTCTCCGGAAGACGAGGTGATTTCGCCCGACAGAACGACAGAACGGCGCAGTTCGTACAGCGGCGCTCGCAACGGTTTGTTCAGCCAGTCTTTCACCATGACGGAAACGGCTCGCGACTCTTTAGCGAATCTCCCGGCGTATAACCAGAGCGAGGCGAGCAAACCTCACGGACACTCGAACTCCGACAGCGGGCGCTCCTCGTCCAGCAAGAGCTCGGGGTCTCTGGGGGGCCGAGGACAGATGATGCTGTCGGACGTGTGTTCGGGAAGACCTTCGCCTCCACCCATCGAGGTCTACGAGAACATCATGAGGGATCTGGAGGAGAAGCTGAGAGAGAGGGATCAGGAGCTACAGCAACTCCGGGAAAACCTGGATGAGAACGAATCCGCCATCTGTCAGGTGACTGTTTTCATCTCTATTTGGACCATTTAAAGCTTTTAATGTTATGTGACACATTTTAAAAGCTGAATAAATAAGCTTTCCATTGATGTATGGTTTGTTAGGATTGGACAATATTTGGCTGAGATACAACTATTGAAAATCTGGAATCTGAGGATGCAAAAAAATCTAAACATTGAGAAAATTCTACATTTATGTTGGCGATTGTGTTGCATTCACTCACAGAAATAAATGTTTTATATATTTACGGTAGGAAATTTACAAACTATCTTCATGGAACATGATCTTTACTTAATATCCTAATGATTTTTGGCATAAAAGAAAAATCTATAATTTTGACCCATACAGTGTATTGGCTATTGCCACAAATATACCCAAGTGACATGTGATTGGTTTTGTGGTCACAAATCATGATGACTCACGAGTATTTGCGCTAAATCTGTGCAGATTTGGTTGAAACACGAACTTCTCCAGCAAAATGAGTAAACATAAGAAGTAACACGCCAAATTGGCTCGTGATTTGACAGCGTTACCCGCCACAGTTGTTCATTTCAAACCCTGATCCAAACTCAAACTGAAGACTAGTTTCTAACAGATGATATGCCTGTGTGTGTGTTGGTTTAGGTGTACGAGGAGAGGCAGAAGCGCACGGAGCTGGAGATGGAGGAGTTCAGACAGACGTGCGCCGCTAAGATGCAGAAAGCGTCCCAGAAAGCTCAGCGTGAGCATCAGCTCCTGCAGCTCCAGGTGTTTCAGCTCCAGCAGGAGAAGAAGAAGCAGAACGAGGACATGACGCAGATCCTGCAGGAGCGACAGAGACTCGAGGAACGCTGCAACTCCTACGAGCGGGAGCACACACAGATCGGACCCAGACTCGAGGAGAGCAAGTGGGAGGTGAGGAGGAGTCCGATCACAGCCGTGGCTAGGGACTATCTGAGATCGTGAGACTATGCTTAGGAAAAAAAGCAAGATTTTGCTTTGCATGCATTTCTCAGCCGGCTCTAAAACTGCAGTGAAACAAAGACGGTCTCAAAAACACGCTTTGAAATCGCTGGTGTTTCTGACGTCACAAACTACCTTGTAACCAATCAGATCAACGTGTGATCGTCAACCAGTGGATCTCTGAGCTGAGGGAGTGAGTGGAGGCGGGGCTCATTTGCATATTCATAGAACCGCGCATACTAAATGAGGTGAGGGTGTCGAGTTACAGTCAAGATATTTTAAGGCATAAAGAATTTTTTTCAAGGGAAATATGCTTCAATATATAATTTTGGTGATCAAAGATGAGTTTTAAGGGATACAATTATTGACTACAGGGGGACTTTAAGAAAAGATCATGAAGACAAACAAATTATTGTGAATCATTCGTCAAAAATAGATACATGACTCATTAAATGAGGAAATCTAAGTCTAGAATTACTGCGTCTCCTCCTACATTTTAAAAATGTGCCTCAACAACATGTTCCACATGAACTTCAAGCTTTAAAAACAATTAATTCTTACAGCGGTTTGTTCTTTCATAACGAGGCTCGAGGTCATTTTCCAGACCCTTCACCGCCTCTGTTCCTCTGTGGTGGATCAGATCTAATCCTCCATATGATTATCAGAAACGGCTCAACTAGCCACAACCATAGACAAACACACTAACATTGAGCACTATGAATAATTGCATCCGTTCCTCATTTGTAAGTGACTTTGAATAAATGTAAATATAATGAACCAAAAATCCCTCAGCTGAAGTGGTTCATGTTTCACGAGTGTTCACCGCGTATACTAAATGAGGCGACGGGTGTCGAGTTACATTAAAAAATGTTACGCCATGAAGACATCCCCAAGTCAAAAATTTCAAGTGACCGATAACATCAACATTTTTCAATTAGTCTGACGTATTATTTCTCATTGAGCCAATGTTAACAGACTATTGCAACAAGAATTTCACTTGGGCCAATTGAAAAATGTAGATGTTATCGGTCACTTGAAATTTTTGATTTGGGAGGGTTAGACATTTTTTACAGTGAAGGATAAACGTTTAAATTTGTAATTTTGGTGATCAAAGATGAGTTTTAAGGGATACATTTATTGACTGCAGGAGGACTTTAATGAAAATGAATCTTACCGTCTAAATTTAAAGGATTAGTTCAATTTCCAGATAATTTACTAACCCCCATGTCATCCAAGATGATAACGGGCTCTATCTTGCACCCAGCGCAATAGACTCTGTACACCGCCGCATGTATCATTCCTATTTTGCACTCACGCACAGCGGACTTTTCCCTCCACAGACGCACGTCGGTAAATTAGGAAATGAACTTGCGCTCCCGGGGGCGGTTCAGCGAAAAGAGGAGGCGTGTTCCAGCGCAAACGTTCCCTGGTGCTATTTTGCAGTTTCAGAGGCGCGTTGCACGTTATTCATATGCTATTTTAAGGGCGCATGCTTGGCCATAATGTAGCGTGTGCACAACGCTCATACACTTTGCTTATCTAATCTACACAGACGCAGCAGTTTTCTTTTTTTTTTTGCATACATTATTAAAAGGAAAAATATTCCACATTAGGGAAATCATTGTGGTGTCCATTAAGATGTGAAAAAATAGGCATAAATCTAGCTTACACATTTACCCAAATTAATATACGCCTGTTTAACCGAAGCTAATCTGGGTGTGTTTCTCCATCCCCAATGTCACTTCTCTGTGTTTTACGGCCCTGACGAGAACGTTGCTCTCCTCGGCTGTGAACCGCTCCTTGCGTGCGTCTGGCAAATCCGTTGTTATAATAGCATCTGCCATGGAACAAGCGCTCCTGCTCTTAAAGGGAATGTGAGATGTCGCTCTGATTGGTTTATTTCATGTTACGCCCAAACCACACCTATGAGTAATAAAGCTACTTCAGACCAACCCATTTTAGATTTGCGTCGGGCGCAAGAGTCATTTATCCCGCCGGTATAATAGCAACAGCGCCCGAGACCTGCCCACAAAGTTACTTGCGTTTCGCGTTTGATACTTGCGTTTCATATCGTTAAAATAGGGCCCAATGTCTTTCTTTCTTCAGTCGAAATAAAATTACATTCCAGGATTTTCCTCCATATAGTGACTTCAATGGGGTCCAACGGGTCGAAGGTCCAAATGTGAGTTTCAGTGCAGCTTCAAAGTCTCGACACGATCCAGCCGAGGAATAAGAGTCTTATCGACAAACCAGCGGACATTTTATAACAAAACTAAACATTTATATACTTTTAACCACAAATGCTAGTCTTGCAGTAGCTGTGATGAGACACACATTACGTAATCACGTTGAAAGGTCAAGCGTGACGTAGGCGGAAGAACAGACCGAGTGTTTACAAAGCAAACGTGCAAAGACTGAGTCAAATGCCATATACCAAAAAATAAAAGGTAAAACAACATCATCCGAAATCCTTGTTCTACCTTTTAAATTTTTGTGGGGGAGAGTCAATTATCAGGACATTTTCATTCTGAAGTGAATTAATGCTTTAAAGCCTCTTGAAATGATAGTTAAAGGTGCAGTCTGTAAGAATGACTAGTGGTGGAAATCGGTACTGCAGTCCAAATTCAAAATATGGGAGATCGTCGTTTCTCCCGCCTCCTCAGACTCGACGCTCACGCGGGCCGCCAGTTTGAGACACGCAACAGGAACGAGCGCAATGGACAATGAAAATAGTTAAATTGGCAATGTGAAGAATCACAGACCAAAACAATAACAAACATTCCAGCCTGGAAACGCACATTTCAAAGTAAAGTAACTGGTGTTTTTTAGAGGAACGAGTGTGTGAACTCAGCATGTTTCCTCAATATATGCAAACTCTATGCTTTAGTAGAGTGATAAAGTTACGTACAGCACCTTTAAGATGTAACAGAGTCATTTGTCGCTGTGTCCCTCAGGTGTGCCAGAAGTCCGGTGAGATTTCGTTGCTGAAGCAGCAGCTGAAAGACCTTCAGGCGGATCTGGCCCAGCGAATCGGTGAACTGGTGTCGGTGCGCGGGCAACTGAGAGACGTGTGTGGGGAGCTGAAGACGTGCCAGAGTCAGCTTCAGGAGGCACACACGACCTCACACACACGAACCCTGGAGCTCGAGGTCTGCGAGAACGAGCTGCAGCGCCGCAAGAGCGAGAACGAGCTCCTCCGGGAGAAAATGAGCCATCTGGAGGAGTCGACGTCTCATGAGAACGAGGATCTGAAAGCCTCCAAGCATCAGATCGAGCGACTCAAGGCCGAGCTCGCGTTCGAGCGCCAGCATTCGTCGGATCGGGCCGCTGCGTTCGAGAGCGAGAGGAAGAGCTGGGAAGAGGAGAAGGATAAAGTGATTCGATACCAGAAGCAGTTGCAGCAGAACTACGTGCAGATGTACAAGAGAAACCGTGATCTGGAGCGATCGCTTCGTGAACTAAAGCTCGAGCTCGAGTCGAGAGAGCAGGACGACGAGAGCAGTGGAAACGAAGTCACGTTCGACGACATCGCCGCGACCGAGATCTGAAAGCATGTTTGTGTGAGGAAGGCGTAGCGGGAATCTGTCACGCTAAAGCTACGTATTCGTTACACTGCAAAAAAATGCTTTTCTTACTTAGTATTTTTGTCTTGTTTTCAGTCTAAATATCTAAACATTCTTAAATCAAGATGCATTTACTAGAGGAGTGAAGTGATATAAGATATTATGTCTTGTTTTCTGGGGAAATAAATCAAAATGAAGTGAGTTTTTGCTTAAAACAATCTAAATTATCTGCCAATTATCTGTTTCTGTTTGAATTAAGATTATGTTTATTACCCCACTGGCAAAAACTCACTTCATTTTAATTTATTTCCTTTAAAATATCTTTTATTTAGACATTTGGACTGAAAACAAGACAACAATACTGAGTAAGAAGAGCACGGTTGCAGTGTAGGGCTGGGATTATAAATCGATGCATTGTGAATTGTGAATTCTGGATCGATTCCGAGATTTTCCGAATGCGTCGCGACTCTCTCTCGAAGCAATTCTGAGCTTGTTTTTTAACAGCGGAAGGTCTTCCGATAGTTCCGAAGTTCTTCATAAAGTTTGAAAAGGTTGAAGCGTGTTTGCAGTGGCTGTTCACATTAATCTTGCATCATAAAAGCATTCTGAGGTGCGAGTACATTCTCAGATTCAGCCGAACGCAGGAGCGCTCTTCTTCATTAGCATTTGAGCGTGCGGTTAAAAACTAGCCTAGCGCCATCTGCTGTTAAAAACTAGCCAAGAGCGCCCTCTGCTGTTAAAAACTAGCCTAGAGCACCCTCTGCTGTTAAAAACTAGCCTAGCGCCATCTGCTGTTAAAAACTAGCCTAGCGCCATCTGCTGTTAAAAACTTGCCGAGAGCCCTCTGCTGTTAAAAACTAGCCTAGAGCGCCCTCTGCTGTTAAAAACTTGCCGAGAGCCCTCTGCTGTTAAAAACTAGCCTAGAGCGCCCTCTGCTGTTAAAAACTTGCCTAGAGCGCCATCTGCTGTTAAAAACTAGCCTAGAGCGCCCTCTGCTGTTAAAAACTAGCCTAGCGCCATCTGCTGTTAAAAACTAGCCTAGCGCCATCTGCTGTTAAAAACTTGCCGAGAGCCCTCTGCTGTTAAAAACTAGCCTAGAGCGCCCTCTGCTGTTAAAAACTTGCCTAGAGCGCCATCTGCTGTTAAAAACTAGCCTAGAGCGCCCTCTGCTGTTAAAAACTAGCCTAGAGCGCCCTCTGCTGTTAAACTAGCCTAGCGCCATCTGCTGTTAAAAACTAGCCTAGAGCGCCCTCTGCTGTTAAAAACTAGCCTAGAGCGCCATCTGCTGTTAAAAACTTGCCTAGAGCGCCCTCTGCTGTTAAAAACTAGCCTAGAGCGCCCTCTGCTGTTAAAAACTTGCCTAGAGCGCCCTCTGCTGTTAAAAACTAGCCTAGAGCGCCCTCTGCTGTTAAAAACTAGCCTAGCACCATCTGCTGTTAAAAACTAGCCTAGAGCGCCCTCTGCTGTTAAAAACTGAGCTCAGAATCGATTCGAGAGAGAATGGCGATGCATTCAGAAAATACTGGAATGGATCCACGAATCGTGATGGATGGCTTTATTGCCCCAGCCCTAGCAATCGTCTACCGCCGCACTCATCTCAGAAATGTGCTCTGCATAAGATGCAAAAAAAAACTTTCTTAAGTTTGTTACATTATTTATGTGGCCTAATAATTGGTACAAATACATTTAATGGACTCTGTGTCAGTTATCTTTGGGCACATGTGGAACAGTGTGTTTGTAAACTCACAGAAGTGCACTTTTGTGTCATTAGCCGTTTCCATCCAAAGTTGTGCGCAAGTATTGTAGAGCTGTGAAACCATTAATATACTGGTTTACATAATATATGTGTGTGTACTGGGTATCATTATTTTGTATATATGACTACACGCACATGCATGAATATATTTAAGAAATATTTGTATGTATATATATTTATATTAAATATAAATATAAATATTTGATATATAAATCAAAAAAAATTCGTAACTATATACTTGATGTGTGTGTATTTATGTATACCAAATAATTATACCCAGTACACACACATATATTATGTAAACCCAAACTTTTATTTTGGATGCGATTAATCATTTCACAGCCCTAAAGTATTGCATAAAACATCTGCAAAGTATCAGTAATAAAACATAAAATTTGCTTGCAACTGGGAAAGCCTCCATAATAAAAGTCCTTGTGTCTCGGAGCGTGCAGATGAAACACAATAATAAACTACTGATGTTCGTTTCTGAGAGGTCATTCAACCGGATCACTTTGATTTCAGACTTTGGCTCTCGTCTGAGATGCTGCGATGCGATTGGTCCGCTGGTTAGTCCAGTTATCCAATCACATCCTCTGTTGAAGAAAAAGTCACGTGACTTTGTTGTTGCGCATCCAGGAGTTTATCCGGTAAATGCATTTAAACGCATGTTTTCTCATCTTGACGTTAACATTGAGTGTTCATGCGAGATACCAAAATTCACAACTCGTGGCTTTTCCCCTTCATTAACATAAGAAAACAGACTTCTGCTCAGTGTCTTGATTCCTAAAGCACAATTACACTGCGATCACATCATGCCAGGATTACCGTTATTGAGCATCTAAATAGTAAAAGCTACTCATGCGTTTGTTGAAATCATAATGATAAAGTTTGGAAGCTCTTGTTAAAACCAAAATGGCTTTCGTTCTTCAAGTTGAATGTGTTTATGAAGTATTTTGCTCTCATCAACAACACATGCATCCATATTGGTGTTAAAAACATTGAATAATTTCAACCAATAGAATCTCATATGGTAATTCTGACACGAGGTGAACGTGGCGATATTCAATACTAAAGTGAGGAATATCATAATGATCTCTTTATCCATTAAAGCAACTGACTGTTATATTTGTACCAAAATAAAAGCATCACTGCACACTTTAGATTCACATACGGCCACATAATGTTGAATAACCTCATTGTGCACATGTATAGATGCGTAGCCACTGTGAATAGACCAAAGCATCGCCGGCGTGTGTCGAACCGCTCTGTTTCTTGTGGTGGTATTGTAATTTTTTTTAATTAACAGTATTTTAATGAAGCCAATACATTGTATATTTTTCGTGCTGTATATTTAATGTTCCTATGAGCTGTTTGTAATTAAACACCTGCAATGAATCAACTTTACTGGTATTTTATTCAATGTTTGTGTTCGTGAAAATACTTTGTAAGATATCAAGTGTCACCAGAGCAACTAAACCAGGATTTATTAGAATGTACTAACATGTCTGTACATCATGTTGGATGGTTGTGATTTCTGAATATGTTTTTTTGAGCGGTTTGTCTGGTTCGACTGCTGTGATCATGCAGACTAGATTAAAAAAATTGTCGAGACAAACTTTAAGTTGGCTTGAGAAAGTTTAGACCAGAAAGTTTGAAGAAGTTTAAAGTAGTTTGAAGTTTAAAGTAGTTTAAAGTTTGAAGTAGTTTAAAGTTAAAAAGTTGCTAGGGTGTTTCTAGTGGGTTGCTAAAGTGTCTTGGGTGGTTGCTAGGGTATTCTGGGTGGTTGCTAGGGTGTTCTGGGTGGTTGCTAGGCAGTTGCTAGGGTGTTCTTGGTGGTTGCTATGGTGTTGCTAGGCGGTTGCTAGGGTGTTCTGGGTGGTTGCTAGGCAGTTGCTAGGGTGTTCTAGGTGGTTGCTATGGTGTTGCTAGGCGGTTGCTAGGGTATTCTGGGTGGTTGCTAGGCGGTTGCTAGGGTGTTCTGGTGGTTGCTAGGGTGTTGCTAGGTGGTTGCTATGGTATTCTGGGTGGTTGCTAGGGTGTTGCTAGGCGGCTGTCATGCAGACAGACTCAGATGATGTCCCAACATGATTCTGCAGAACGTTTCCGGATTGTGGACGTTCATAAAGTATGTTTTAAGGATAAACTCCTCAAACTTTTCAAGCTCAAGCGAATTAGTGGTGCAACGGATCACAAAATTCACAGTTCGGATCATTTACGTTTTCTGAGCCACTTTTTCTGATGGCCATGTTTCGTGAAATACATACGGTAAGGCATCGTGTCACGAGACTCTGGGCTCTCTGGGAACTCTGACCACGAGTTCCATTGGGTCGATGTTCTTGTTACCGAAGGCCTGCCGTATGATCTCCACAGCGTCCTGATGGGTCACGGCCTGCAGAGACACACCGTCCACCGACACCAGCTCAAAACCAGCCTGAGACACAGAGAACAGGCCCGTGAGCTATGTAGCATTAGCTAAATCACACATGCTAACACTGATCAACAGGGATTGGTCTGTTACCCGCAGAGCATCACTGGTGGATGCTGCTCCTCCTGGGAAAATCCTCTCGATCTTCACCATCGGCTGCACCCTGGACTCGGATCCTCCGGATATACTGATCCCTGATCACAACACACACACATTTCATTGGACATAATTACCCGCACTTCATTCACATCATTAATTACCCACTGAGGAGAGAAAGATTAGACTACACACTATTAAATCAGGATGAAATGAAAGTAGCGACACGTCTTTTCTTCCATATTCTGACGTACATCCATCGGTTGTTCATTCGATTCGTAGATGAAACTGGAAGATCCATAAAAAATTACTAGGTCAAATTTTAAATAATTAAGCATGTTTGAATCGTTCACAAGACCAATAACATGCATTTAGAAAACAAATAGAAATTGCATGCCGGTGTGGTGAACAAATGAGTCCTACTGAAGAGATGAGTCCGAGCTTAGGACCCAAGCAATCCGATTGGTTCAAAGCACGTTTTATGGGTAATCGCTTTAGTGCCTGGTTACAAATCATACAAAATCACTTTATTATAGAAGACGTTTGTACTACGTTATAACGAGTCATTAACGTATTATAACTTATATGTTTCATATACTAGTTTTTTCTTTATCCTGTGCTATTGACGCGACTTGAGATTTTAAATATTAGATATAGAATATATACAATTTACATATACAATATACAATTTAATTTAATCTTACCTGGCATAAAGCAGCGGGATTTAGCATTCTACATAAAGCCACCACATAATAACACTAAAACATCTCACGTTAGCTACAAGCTGCGAGAACAGATTTAGATCAGGCATACTACTGGCATACTAATGGGGTCCTAAGCTCGGACTCATCTCTTCAATAGGACTCATTTGTTCACCACACCAGCTTTAAAGGGGTCACCTAAGTTTTGTTTGTTTGTTTGTTTTCCTATAGAGCCCACTAAATAAAAAATAAAAAATGTTGCTGCTGTGATTTTATGTATGACGGCGTTCATCTACAAATTATGTAAATTAAAAACAAATGGACAAACAAAAAAGCACATTTTTACCACATTTGACTCTACCCAACTGTTTTTGACTTCTGAAAAGTGTGTATGCATGTTTGCACTGCACAATAAACTCTCATCTCAACAAATCAAGGAAAAGTTGATTCCTCATATGACCTCCATAAAGTCGGCCTGAAAGGGAAGTTGTGCTGGTCTTTTCTCCCCTATAGTGCCGTATATCCGAGTGAAACGCTTCAGGAACAAGAACAAATGTGGGCGGGGCTTGATTTTGTCTGTGGGGAATTGACTGATTGGATGGTTGTGGTTTGCTATTGGCTGATCTCATGTGAGTGACAGGTTATAGCCCCGCCCTCGTCATCAGAGAAGAGAAGAGATGTCGCTTCAAGAAAGAGGGGAAGTTATTCTGATTCAAGATTACGAGGCAAAAATGATGTGCACGGATATAATAAATAAAAAAACAAGTGTTGCATTGAAAAGAAATGAAAAAGAAAGCTGAATACCCAGTGACTGCTTGGTTTTGCTGATGTGGACTGTGGTGAGCTCGAACTCTGGCTCCATGTGGACATCATCTGTGTGTTTCTCGTTCAGCTGCTGTTGCACAGACTGTCCTGCGGGTGTCACTGTTGATCTATGGCACTTCTTAAGGGAACCGAAGACCTGTGAGAGCAGCGGCCTCTTGTGGCGAGGCAAGTCCACTACAGTGAACAACACATCCGCTCCGACTGATTTACTCGTCGAATGTCCATTCCTGACAGGAGCTCTTCCTCTGTGTGAATGAACCAGTGTCTGGGAGGAGTCTGAACACGTGTTCTCCGCCAGGAGCCAGTTGGGAAGGAGCGCTGACGTCCTAGAGGGCGATAATGTGTCTGAATGACTGAACGCGTCCACAGGAACGTCCAGTAACTCGTTCTGGTCTTGATAGCCGGACAGACGGAGCTCCTCGAGACCTTCTAGAAGCTGATGGTGTTTCTCCATGTCTTCTGAAGCGTGCAGCTCAAATCCACCATGCACATCTGAGGCAGAGAGAGATACGCTTTCCATTTATTATTTGGAATAATAACAAGACAACAAGACCAGGAATGAGTAGAACCGGTTCGCAATTCCCATCACATGAACCATAGTAACTTTCAAAGAACTCACGAATGATTAGGTTTTGACGTCACAACCGGGGAATAACCTGATGTTTTTAACAAATATCGAACTTAAAATATCGAACTTATCAAAACTTAAATCTCTAAATGGAACAAAACCGACAGACATTTAAATATCGAACTTATCAAAACTTAAATCTTTAAATGGAACAATATATGTGCGAGGGGTGGTGGTGGCGCAATGGATAAGACACATGCCTTTGGTGTGAGAGACCCGGGTTCGAATCCACTGTGAGACACCAATGTGTCCCTGAGCAAGACACTTAACCCCTAGTTGCTCCAGAGGCGTGCGACCTCTGACATATATAGCAATTGTAAGTCGCTTTGTATAAAAGCGTCAGCTAAATGAATAAATGTAAATGTAAAAAATGTGCTAGACAACACTAAACACAATATAGCTCGATATTGTGTCATTGATATACAGTATATCATCATATCGCCCAGCAACTGACATATTCCAAAGTTGAAGGTCTGTCATGTGCCAACTTTAAAGTTATAAAGGTGTATTGGTACAGTATATGGAATTATTGATGGATATAATAGGAGAAATGATGCTCACCTGGTGCAGGTGTGATGAGGTGGCGTCTGGGGGTGTGGCCTGTCTGAGGAGAACTTCTGCCTGAATTAAACACACAAGAAGACTAATAATGAAGCGTCAGCAAGCAACTGTGAACCATTGTGCATTAATATTTAAAGATTCTGCTGGATTTACGTGAGCGACTCTTCAGAATATCATAAGCTTCCTCTTCGAATGGAGACACCGCGATGTTGAAGAGCGGAAGATCACTGGAGGACACGAGAGTTCTGGGAGATGAGAGACACAAAACTACAGTCAGGATAGCAATATCATCAATTATTGCAAAAGAAAAATATAATTGTGTTCGAATTTCCGGTTTTGGCCATGATTATTCTGATGAAGACTCTTTCTCCCTCTTGATCTTTCTTTTGAAAGGATCGTGAAACTGTAAAACACATTTTCCACACCGTTTCCATCCCAGGTGTTCAAGGTCACCATTAGACTGTGTGTTGCAAAGATGCAAAGATGGCCATCAAAATGGGCTGAGCATTAAATACAGTCAATATTTACAGTGAGCAAATACACTGACCGTAATTGGGTTCAGAATAATTTCACCACAAAACGATTTTTGTTCACAAACTGTACATTTTATAAACAGTATTGTAACTTTTTTTATATTTTTAAACACGGCTTCAACACAGTGTAAAGTTGAGAAATGACATAACAAAATACATCCCCCAATTTTTTTTTTTTGTTCTGTGAGGCTGCCTTTAACCATAAAATATGAGGGTCAGATTGACCCACAAACATCATAATCATAATCAAAATTGTATATGCACATTCCACAAAACATCGGTCAGAGTGTAGAATCTATAAATGCATGTTCATGATCCTAAATGAGAAAAAGTCACAAAATATCAAGAAAAAAATCATCAGGTAACCAGTATTTTCGACAGCTCAAAAATCAATGTAGGTCAAATTAACCGGCAATATAATATGGATAATTTTGCACGTGCAAAACGAACTCTAGCATTACAGTAACCCTCCGCTCTTTGTTTGTTTATACGTCATCTTACTTGTGTCAGGTTTGCACATAGTGCAGGGCGGTATACCAGTGTTTTTTTGTTGTTATATACATTTTTTATATACCGCAATACCGGTGTATAGTGGTGCAACGGATCATCATTGATCCGTGATCCGTTCGGATCAATATCTTCGGTTCGGCACTCACGTGATCCGCGGATTGATTTATGAAAAAAAAGTTGTGCGCATGTTCAGTCCACACACAGCGTGGTCATGGCGAGCGTTATGAACCGCAGAGAGCGTGACGCCTCATTCGCGCCGCAAAACCTCCAGACGTGCGTAAACGCGTCTTTACATTGACTTCACATTGAAATCACTCGCGCCAGACGCTCTATTCGCGTTTGGTGTGAACGCAGCATGGGTGACGGCGAGAGAGAGAGAGAGAGAAAGAGTGCCTGCTAGTGCGAGCGAGCAGGGTAATACGGTGTCAAATATGTTTAAACTTAAATGAACTACATATACAAGTAGTTTTGTCTCTTTGTATTAATTTGTCCTGTTATTGACATAGGCCTAATGCGCGTCATTGACATAATGCGCAACCAGATGTTCGAATAATTCGAATATGTGTTTTTTAGAGGGAATATTCGAACGTCATTTTTGAGCAATTTTGACAGCCCTATATGACAGTGGAAACACATCAAGCATTGGTCCATGTTTAAAGGAAGGAAGATGCCTTTTTATGTTGCACTTTAAGTTGTTTTTCATTAATTATGTTAAAAAGAAGATATTATGCCTTGTGCACTTTAAGTTGATTTTATATATTTTAATTTAATAATTTAAAAGTGTTAATAAAAAAATTTTTTTTTTTTTGCTGATCCGAAAAATTATCCGATCCGTGACTCTGATCCGAGAAACGATCCGAACCGTGAGTTTTTTGATCCGTTGCACCCCTACCGGTGTATGTCGCTTAAACAACGTTGGGAACGCGGCGCGACACTGTTTGAGAGGGTCTTTTCACTGTTTCACTGGTGATGCTCAGCTGTGTGTGCTAGTAAGCGTGACGGTGAACATGGAAAGGTTAAACTATAACTGATAGCTACAGTGTTTCCCATACACTGGTTCACAATATCGCCACAAATAGATTTTTCGAGGCGCGGGTGTTTTTATATGAATGTATCTTTGAAAGGAACTTACTGTCTTTTAGGGCTGCTCGATTATGGAAAAAATCATAATCATGATTATTTTGGTCAGTATTGAAATCACGATTATGTAACACGATTATTTCACATGACTTTGGGAACGTGTTGCATTTATTAAAAAGACACCTTTCAACAATTCTTAAAAAATCTAAATTTGAACATTGATTGTACTTTTTGAACTATTAAAATAAATAATATAACACATAATACTTCAATGAGTATTTTAATAATTTATAATGCGGAAAATTCCCCTGCAAACATTGATTCACTTTAGCATGTAGATTGTATGAGTCGCCTAAATGAATCCACACAGATTATAAAATCAAATCAATAATTTTCAAACTTTCTCCTATGATGGACTTTTCTCTCTCTCTGTCTCTCAAAATGGGTTGGACAAGGCAAGCGACTACACTATCTCGTTCAGGAGTCGGGACATGACGGAATTGTCACTTGCACAATCGGGCCAGCATTGCATCGTAACTAAAGTTGATCATTTTCACTTCTTCTTAAGTTTAAACATTCAAGCTGAGAGAGTTCACGGCTTCGGGAGGGGCGGATGTGCGCGTGTCATTCAGAACACAAGACAAAATTAGAGCGTTCATGAACATGGCAAAATAATCGTTTTAACTCGATTGTACTATTTTGGTGATCGTTGGGAGCCGAAATCGAAATCGAAATCCAATTAAATGTACAGCCCTACTGTCTTTAGAAAAGTTTTCATTTAAACTTTATTTTTCCTTCCTGATAAAGCAGTGTTTATGAGCGCCTCCTGCTGGCACCTCTTTTAAACAGCATCATTTTGTGGGGCCTTGCAAACCTGTGTTAATACTAGTGTGGAACTATTTTTCTACAATATTCACTCATGACAGTAAAACATGGCATTATAATCCAATCTACTGCAGGATTTCCTCTCTCAATCAGTAGAAAATGTGGTTAACACCCAGTCATGCTTGAAAAAAATACCGTTATATACCATAAAACCGGTATAATTTAGAAAAATACCATGATATAAATGTTTGGTCATACCGCCCAGCACATGATCACATGATCTCCGGATCTCACCTGATCTCTCTGAGCATCAGCAGTTTCTCCGGCGTGTTCAGGATGGCCAGGAGCGGGTGGACCAGCGTCTGAAGCCCTCGCTCTGCTAAATACTGCCACAACAGAACATGAGTAAGAAACCCATGAATGATGTGAGATCCTCAGGGTGTGAGCCGAATCTCTCTTACCCTCTGACAGATCTCCATGAGCACTTCCACATCTTCATCCTCCAGCAACCGGACAGCAATGTCTCGTACATGATTCAGAGAGTCAGATAAATCAGCATTATACCCGCCTGTAGAAACATTCAGGACTTCTGGTTTAAATCAGACTTATTTTATTTTATTAAGGATAATAACATAACTTTATCCACATTTCTATTGCCTATGCGATCGCCTGTGTGCATACAAACACTAAAGTACGCTTTGGACTTAACGATGTGGTTATCACTTTATTACACAGTGTCCTTGTTACATATGTTACATGTACTTACCATAGTTATTTTGCATAATTACATCACCCTCAACCAAATCCTAACCCTATAGTAAGTACATGTAGTTTCTTAATATTACTCAGTATTTAAATATATAATTACACTGTAACAATGACACCTTAAAATAAAGTGTAACCACGATGTGATCCTCTAAAAATATTACCCAGAATGCTCTCTGAGCGGGAGGGTGATCTTGAGGAATCTCGCTTTCGGAAAAGACCGAATAAAGTTTTGGAGCGCTGCAGCGAACGGGTTTCTTCTCCTCGCCCCGTCTGCTTTCTCTTCTGCTTCTTCTCCTCTTCTGTGGCAACAGGAGAAACAAACAGTTCATGTTATTGGTATGAAACAGTGGATGTAAATCAGGCAGGCACTTGTTTTGTTCAATTGGATCATAGACAAACGTTACACAAATATAACAATATATGACCGTATATGATCTCTTTAAACTGCTTAACCCTACCTGACACAGTCACATGACTTTGTGTTCGGCGTATCGGAAGACTTCTGTTCGCTCTCGACTCTCTCTCGTCCTCTTCGCCCCGGATCACCGAGTCCTGCAAGAGTTCTGTGGCTCCTCGGCTCACGGTCCGCAGCTGCTCTGAACCACCGTCGTAATCAGAGGAGTCTGGGGGAAACTGGCCCTCGGCGGACATTTTGGCTCCTAAGGGCAAGCTAACAGGCAGAGTAGTTTGGGAAAAGCCACTCAAAGAGCCGAGGGGCGTCCCAGAGGACAGCGAGGAGGCCGGCGAATGAGACCCCGACCCATGTGACGACGAACACGCGGTTCCACTGCCCGCTGAAAGAGGTCAAAGGTTAGTGTACTTAAAGGGATAGTTCACCCAAAAATTTAAATTAGCTCACGATTTACTCACCCTCAAGTCATCCTAGGTGTATATGACATTCTTCTTTCAGACGAACACAATCGGAGTTATATAAAAAAATGTCCTGGCTCTTCCAAGCTTTATAATGGCAGTGAATGGCAGTCTCTGTTTTGAAGTCCATAAAAGTGCATCTATCCACCATAAAAGTGCATCTATCCATCATAAAAGTGCATCTATCCATCATAAAAGTGCATCTGTCCACCATAAAAGTGCATCTATCCATCATAAAAGTGCATCTGTCCATCATAAAAGTGCATCTATCCATCATAAAAGTGCATCTATCCATCATAAAAGTGCATCTGTCCACCATAAAAGTGCATCTATCCATCATAAAAGTGCATCTGTCCACCATAAAAGTGCATCTATCCACCATAAAAGTGCATCTATCCATCATAAAAGTGCATCTGTCCATCATAAAAGTGCATCTATCCATCATAAAAGTGCATCTGTCCATCACAAAAGTGCATCTGTCCATCATAAAAGTGCATCTGTCCATCATAAAAGTGCATCTATCATCATAAAAGTGCATCTATCCATCATAAAAGTGCATCTGTCCATCATAAAAGTGCATCTGTCCATCATAAAAGTGCATCTGTCCATCATAAAAGTGCATCTGTCCATCACAAAAGTGCATCTGTCCATCATAAAAGTGCATCTGTCCATCATAAAAGTGCATCTATCATCATAAAAGTGCATCTATCCATCATAAAAGTTAATCTGTCCATCATAAAAGTG
>NC_138745.1:37015243-37112743 GCF_965113295.1 Leuciscus leuciscus | reverse complement strand
CATTAATAACACTTCATTTTAACATTTACTCTCCTTTAACAGTCAGAAGCAAAGCATGCTGGGAACTAGAAATCTGTTGTAACTCATTCCGTGAATGTGTGTATATATATATATATATATGAACATACATTCACATTTATATGGAAACATGTACAGTATGTGTAATATATGTACACAATAAGGGATAAAACTTTGTGAATATTACATGTAATGCTATTTTTGTCTTCATTTATTAATATTTTATATGTATTAATATATAGCCTTTCATGGTCAATGCATTTATTACAGTATACTGAAAAATATAAGCACTAGTTTCCCATTTATGGAAATGTATTATGTAATATTTTGCAGTATATTCCCATATATTTTGCTCCGGAAGGGGACACTCACCACGTGGTTTTCTCATTGGTGTAGCGAACGCCAGGCACGCGGCCCACGCGCTGGACGACCAATCGGAGGCGAGCGTGACCCGACAACACCTTCACAACGCTGCTCATGCTAATGTTCTCCAGACTCACGCCGTTCACCTCCACTAGCTTATCACCGACACACAGACCCGCCAACTCTACACACACACACACACACACACACACACACACACACAAAATTTGACCTGATCTTGGATCAGTTTTATAATGTCGACACTTTTAACTGCACACTTGTAGAACACAAGCGCAGTGACTGATCCAAACCCTTCATACAACAGGCAGAACAAGCTGGTGGTGTCTCACCGGCAGCGCTGTTCCTCTGCACCTTACTGATGAAGACACTGAGTCCGTGTTCAGATCCTCCTCGCACACTGAAGCCCAGGTGACCATCATCATCCCTCCTGACGAGCGTCAACCTCAGCACCTCACCTGCGGACACACACACACACACACACACACACACACACACACAGCGGTCAGCTCTCACCGTCACACGCGCTGCTTCATCTGCTTTAGGGCTGCAACAACTCAGGGCCGCGGGAAGTGGGGCTGCAGCACCCCCTGTTTTCACAGAATTGTAAATGCAACGCATATGTTTGTTCATTAAAATGTATAAATTTTAAGCATTTAGTCATTTATTTGTAATAAACACTTTAAGTGGGCTATTTAAAAATTGTTATTTATATGTTAAATTATCGTTTTTAAAACATAAGCGCAGAGTGTTACGTAATATTGTGTGTGTGTGTGTCGAAAGAATTTGTCCGCAGCTGCTCAAAAAACAAAAACAAAAAAAACCGTCAAAAACCCCCCTGTCAGTGTTTTGTAAGGAACAGGCAAATATGTAAAATATAGCAGGAGACATTTTAATTGTTTACTAATAAAACAGTTATTTTTTATGTCAGTGTCGGCTAGACAGATGAAGTTGACGACTCGCGATCTTCGCAGCGCCAGAGAGAAATGCACATTTCATACGAATTGCATAAGCAGCGCAGTCTGTTTTCTTTCGTTTTGAATTGTTCTGCTTAAAAGTAGACATTTCAAGCTATCTATATGTCTCAGGTCTGTGAGGCAATAGGCTACCTTATAGGCCTACGCTGAGTTTCATTATGAGACGAGCTCCAGGTTCGCCAGCGCCTCCGTATCCTGATTATTTATTTTCTAATAGCCTATATTTAGGCTACTTCTTATTAAATCCAGACAATTTGTTGATGAAACATCGATTAAAATTAAGATACAATTAATACAAAACGAAATTAAATTTAAAGACAGGCTTTGTGCTTTCAGTTTGAGGTCTCTGTGAAAGTTTTAAAACATTATTTTAGTGCCGCTTTAGAGCGCTCACGTCCGTAACGGAGAACTGTCTGTAACATTTTTTTATTAATTTTTTGTGAAATAATTTTTTTTTTAAATGCGACTTAGTCCAGTGCGACTTAGGCTATAGATGTTTTTTTCTTCCCCGTGGCGCATTTTGTGACTGATATGCGACTCCGGATCAATAAAATAAAAGGGACTCCGGAATAAAAGCAGAATCAATAAAGTCAAAAATGTGATGTGCAGTCAGGTTTGAGTGTGTGCGCGTTTTTGGAGGAGTTTTATAGTCTTGATATTGTTTCTTATTCAAAAGTGGTGACGCCCCTATTCCCCCCCCCCCAAAAAAAAAATCTGCACCCCCAACCTAAAACCTCTTCCCGCGGCCCTGCAACAACTAATCGATAAAATCGATAATGAAAATTAGGGCTGCACAATATATTGAAATTATCGAAATATCGCAAATGTATAGATCTCGATGTGCATATACAGCTTGCAATAACTGGGGTCATGAACAAAAGACAAAGAGAAAATCACTCACTCTACACACTCTGGGGACATCAGAGACTTACTTTACATCTTGTGAAAGGGCATTATACCACCTCTTTAACCCGGCTTGCCTGTTAGGCGCTTTGACAGATGCGTGTGCTGTTTAGGGTCAACATTAACGTATTTGTTGGAAACTGTAAAGGGATAACTGTGTGTAATTGAATATAAATGTAAGACATTTCTAACATTTATTTTTAGGATAAAGAAATGACAGTAACAGGTTAATGTGTCCAGAGTCAGTGTGTGTGTGTGTTCCTGCAGAAAACTCTGAGTTTGTGTTCTTATTTTTATTTATTATCTTCATTTGTAATGATTTAAATTGTCCTTTTGCTTCATAGCTCTGTTGTACAGCAGAGATATAGATATATTCACTATGCTTTCATAGCATTCAGTTGCAAATTTGTTTGAAGGACAGCTTTGGCCAGGACGCTTAGTCAATAGAAAAAGTGCTTTTCAATCCGATTAATCTGAGAAATAATCGGCCAACTAATCAATTATTATTCACCCGTCTCACCCTCCATCCTGACGGCCGACGGTCCCAGGATTCCTGCAATCTCTCGGCTCACTGCGTTACAGAACAAACACATCCATCAGTCTTTATAAACACATCAAAATCATGTCAAAACTCACCAAAACCACTGCTGATCCCAGAGGAAAATATCATTTATTATGATTAGTAATTCTGTTTACAGCTTCTACTGTATTTGATGTTGATGTATAATTAAAAGTCATAAGTGTTCCCATTTATAAGTGATTTTAATCAACCCTATAAAGCACTGTATCTTATTTGATATGCAAATTTCATGCACATGATCAAAACTTCACTGATAAACAATCTCCTCCTGCTCTTCTGTTTTATCAAGTACAAGTCTTTTAGTTTAATTGTACAAACGTCCTCCTTCAGCTCGTGCTTCACGTGTCTTTCTGCTGATTATGTTTGATATTATTCATATTATTAATAATATTTCAAGGTGAACACTTACTGGACTGAAGAATGAAAAATCATGAGTATCAAATATGATCATCAGGCTTTTGAGGAAGGTTTATTAGTTCATTTCTCAATCATCATTGTGTTGTATTGCATTATATGTTTTAAAACTACAGAGCTCTGATCATAAAATATCATCTTATCATTTTATCATATCATTTTTGCTCAGTTCTGAGCTGTATTTCCCTCCATATTCTCACTATATCAGACTATATGAGCAGTAAAAGCTTGATGTATGAATTATGAAATATGATACTCAACAACAACAAAAACACATATGCAAAATTTTCTTTTTACAGGGTTAATTGAAGTATTTGACATAAAATGACAAAAAGTCTGTTTTATATGCTTCAAAAACTGTGTGAAAATCAATTGAACTTTGGTACACTGTAATATAACATTATAATAAAAATGATAAGCATATTTATATACAATAGCACTGTAGTACGTGGTATTGTAATATTATTTTGTTTTTTTGTTAGTCAATTATAACAAGATAAATTCAGTAGTTCACTGTTACTTTTATGAGGAGTTTAATTATTCATGTTGCGTTGATGTTGATATAATTCGGGCACTTTTTGGTTGATCCATGAACGCGCTTCTCTGAACGTGATGATGTTGACGCGCAGCCCGTGTCATAATCCCGCGGTCACGCGCGCGCGTTCACGAGCCTCAGGTGTCATTCCTCACCTCAGACCGCAAACTAACGCAAACAACCAACTTTTATGCGAGTACTTGTCGATATTCAGAGAGTTTTCAATGTGTTTAAACACTTACAGGCTATCAGAAGCAGCTCCGTTAATTTCAATGCTGAATAACGGCTGTCCATGACTATAAAACGCTCCGTGTTGCTTTAATCAATAAGTGAAAGACGGCACCAGTAAATTATATACCTTTATAAAACAACAATAATTCTCTGATCGACATTTGCTAACACTTTAACAGAAAGATGAAATTTTTACCTGTTTAAGTACTTATTTCCATCCTGAGGTGAGCATTGTAATTTCTGACGCCGGCGGCTAAACCGCACTCTGCCGTGACCCGCTCTGTGATTGGCCGAACTGAAAAGGTTGCAAGATTTCTATTGGATTCCACAACTGTCAATCTTCACTCGGAGGCGTGACATGTCGTGTAGTTCATTTTCCACTTTTTTTTGTTGTGTGTGGATTTGTTATATGTGCACGCTTTTTTATGCATATCATTTGAGAGATTACTTTCAAAATACAACATTTGTCACAGTGTTTTATTTGGTTTATTTCATAAGCATATACACTATGATCTACTACACCTTAACAAATTGTTTAAAAGAAAATAAAAAGGAAAAAGAAAATCATATGTGTGTGTGTGTTGGTGGTCTGATGTGTACATCATCAAGTCTGTCCCCTCATTAGAGTTTAGGATCAGTCCGTCACATAGACACTCTCAGACAACACACACACACACACACACACACACACACACACACACACACACACACACACACACACACACAGAGTGATATTGCATTATGAATACATGCTTTCAGGAGTAATTTCTTGTTATTTGTGAACGTTCACATATGCGTCATCAGGGATTGTTTGATATGTATCTAATTCTCTGTTTTCTGGATCCTGCTGACAGCCTTCCGGACCGCAGAGAGATCGGCCTTATCTCCAAACTCTTTCTCATGATGCTCCAGCAGAATTCCCTGAAAACACAAACACATAAGGACACAATACAGCTATAACACGATGACCGGCTTAAAGTCCCCCTGTGGTGAAAATCCAGCTTTTAATGTAGTTTATGTGTCTATGTGGGGTTTTTAATATGCTTTAAGACAAACCATGTGTAAGTTCATAAGTCGACACCATTGCTGAGTATTTCCTCCTTAAAACTGCAGTGAACCAAAGACAGTCTCAAACACACGCTTTGAAATCGCTGGTGTTTCTGACGTCACAAACTACCTTGTAATCAATCTGGGGTGCGTTTCCCGTACAACTATATAGCTCGCTGCTTAACTACCATAGTACGATGCATCGTTGGAGAAATCAACTAGCTAGTCACGACTGTTTCCCGAAACCGTCTGTCGCAAAGTATCGTTCAACCACGTTGGTTTATGACGTCTCGCACGTGGTGGACTAATAACTTATTTTAATTAATCTGTTTGAGATCGAATTAACGCTAGATTTTGTCATATAAGTTACAGACATGGCATCTGAAGACCATTTCTAATTTTTCTCAGTTATTTTGCTTTATTACCAGACTCAATATTTGGCTCGTTCTTACATAGTAGAGCACGTTCGCACATGCGCAGTCTTCAAAAACGGTGCTTTAAATCTCTTGACAAACTAAAAGACATAAATTACATTTGTATGTATTCTAAATAAATAACACGGGTTGTATTGAATGTCAGCTTGCTTATTTTGCTAAAGATAAGGATTTATTCAGTCTACATCTAATGTAAACTAGAAACTATGCTTCTAACGAGCTGTCGTTCCAACCACACAAGTTTGCGATGATGTTTGCGAACGTTCGTTTGAACGATGGTTTCGGGAAACACCAAATCGTTGAACTATGCTGATAACGACGGAACTTGCGACCATAGTTGGCTAACGATGCTTTCGGGAAACGCACCCCAGATCAACGTGTGATCGTCAACCAGTGGATCTCTGAGCTGAGTGAGTGAGTGAGTGGAGGCGGGGCTCATTTGCATATTCATAGTACCGCGCATACTAAATGAGCGAGAGTGTCGAGTTACATTCAAGATATTTGATGGCATTAAGATTTTTTTTCAAGGAAAAAACTTTTCAATATTTCATTTTGGTGATCAAAGATGAGTTTAAGGGATAAAATCAGGGATGTAGTGGAGGCTAAACGCACGTAAACGCCGTTTACGCACCTCCCAAAATTTGGAAATAGCGTTTGCCCACCTCCAAAGTGCGTTTATCCACCTCTACATTGCGTTTATCCACCTCTAAATTTCACGTTATTTGAGCGGACTTTGCTTTTCCAGTGCGTGATCGCCGATCGGCACATGATTCGAGCATTTGGGCCGTTAACTACAGAGCAGAACGCGCAGCGCGCAAACACGGAGCAGAGAGCGCAGCGCGCCGACACACACACACACACACACACACACACACACACACACACACACACACACACACACACACACACACACACACACACACACACACACACACACACACACACGGAACAAAGAGAACGGCGCACACACGTAGCAGAAAACACACGCTCGTGAAGTTATTAAACAAGCTGCGCGAGAATGAAACTTGATCGCAGCCGCAACAGGAAATCATTAAAACGATGCAAAAAAAAAGTTTTTTTTTCTTTTTTATTCATTACAGGCAGCTGGTTTAATGTAGGGAGCATGTCAAAACCCAACTGTACAAGAGATTCAGAGGGAATCAAGCCTGCATGCACCAGGTTAAAGACTTTTCCCTCTACAGGGAAACACTGATCCACATTTTTCTGATAGACCAAACAACTAATCAATTAATCGAGGAAATATTCAACAGATTAATCAACTATGAAAATTGTTGTATGTTAAGGGTGGTATTGGGGTTGTCCAATAGGGGGGATACAAATAATCCCAAATCCCTATCATTATGCACAAGTGCATTGCATTGGAAGCCCTGGATATAAGCCTCCCTCTCGATCTCTCCTAAATATTTTTGTTCTCTCTGTTTTGTCATTTAGTAAACTTGATAGATTTCAACCATATTATTCCTTTTTGAGTCTCTTTAACAAGAACTTAGATTAATGTATGAATTGAATAGTGATTGTGTGACCTATGATGAGGGAACAACCAGTGATACCCTTGGTAATACCATCAAATGATAGCCTATAGCGATGTCATCAGGATACACATACACCGGTAGGCAGTGGCCCACCTTACCGGGTGATCAAGTTGTGGTCCACCCCAGAATTTATAGTTTACCCACCTCTTTTTTTACCACTACACCACTGGATAAAATGATTGACTACAGGAGGACTTTAAGTTTCAGTCGCTAGTCATCAGGTAACAATCACCTTGACCAGAGGTCGTGACGCTTTTCAGCTGGCTGAGACATAACAAAAGCTAACATAGATATTTATCTTTAAAGAGCCGGAGAAAAGTTACCGTTTTATATGTTCTGACATTTGCATTTTAAAATCATGCATCATAAATTACCTGATTCTCTGGTCCAATCACATAAAGGCCTCCTAAAACAAAGCCCTCCCCCTTCCTGTTGCCATGGTAACCTTTCCTCCACACCTGCAGGATGTTCATCCAAACTCCAAACCGAGCGATTCCCAAATGCCTCATCGTCCTCCGTGTCGGACCGTAGAAAATCATCTGAAACATCATAAAGTTGGAGTTGATGGGCAAATATTTCCATCACTTTCCCAAAAATCTGAGCTTTTCCAACTATATTTACTTCATTTATTCTGATAACAAACTCCCAAAGGTCTAAAGAGTTAAAGATCTCCAGCAGGATCTGATCACCTTCTGGTCGAGGAATATCTCTCCAGTAAAGTAAGGTCTGAAGTGTTGAACCTCTGAGCCGATGTTCTCTTTCACCACAGCGACCAGAGACACTCCACTGACATCTAACTGAGCCTTCAGAGAGGAGAGTTCAGACGCCTCCTGCACACACACACACACACACACACACACACACACACACACACACACACACACACACACAGAGAGAGACACACACGCATGCAGGCACACACACACACACACACACACACACAAACAAACAGGCACACACACACACACACACTTTACTGTAAGTCCTGTGTGATTATTCACATGATAATATGAGTCAAACACACACACACACACACACACACCTCTCTGCACAGAGATCATCCTGGTCGTCTGACAGCCATAATAACGGCTCCGGTTCGCTTCCACAGAGATCCGGCCTTAAAGCTCTGCTCATCTTCTGTGAAACACACACACACACACACACACACACACACACACACACACACACACACACACACACACACACACACACACACACACACGTTCGATGGACTCAGGCTCATTTGGTGCTGGTTCTCTATTTGTTGAACGAACGGCACCAATCAGCAAATTACAGATTCATGAACAACTAAAAACACACAAAATGTCTTATTTTCCAGCACAAATATATAAACATTCTTAAATCAAGACGCATTCACTAGAGAAGAAGCATGACTTGGAAAATGTGTCAAAATAAAGTGAGTTTATGCTTAAAACAAGAACGAATATCTGGCAATGGAGTCAAAAAAAAAAAATGTTTTCCCTTTTAATTGGTTTAATGAACAGTGGCAAATATTTTTCTTGTTTTAAACATAATGTCCCTTGATTTTGACACATTTTTCAGAAAACAACATTTAGGGCTCTATCTCGCACCCAGCGCAATTGACTTTGTACAGCGACGCATGTATCATTCCTATTTTGCACCCGCACAGCGGACTTTTCCCTCCACAGACGCACGTCGGTAAATTAGGGAATGAACTTGCGCTCCCGGGGGCGGTTCAGTGAAAAGAGGAGGCGTGTTCCGGCGCAAACGTTCCCTGGTGCTATTTTGCAGTTCCAGAAAACAATTCCGCCACTGACCAGGAGAAACCTAGTCTAAAGTCAGTGGCGCGTTACGCATGTTATTCAGATGCTATTTTAAGGGCGCATGCTTGGCCATAATGTAGCGTGTGCACAACACACACACACTTTGATTCTCTCATCTACACAGACGCAGCAGTTCACATTTTTAGAAAACCATACATATTACCACACGAGGGAAATCATTGTTGTGTCCATGAAAAAATAGGCATAAATCTAGCTTACACATTTACCCAAATTATCATACGCCTGTTTAACCGAAGCTAATCTGGGTGTGTTTCTCCATCACCAATGTCACTTCTCTGTGTTTTACGGCCCTGACGAGAACGTCGGTCTCCTCGGCTGTGAACCGCTCCTGGCGCGCGTCTGGCAAATCCGCCGTTATAATAGCAATCCGCCATGGAACAAGCGCGCCTGCTCTTAAAGGGAATGTGAGATGACGCTCTGATTGGTTTATTTCACGTTACGCCCAAACCACACCTATGAGTAATAAAGCTACTTCAGACCAACACATTTTAGATTTGCGTCGGGTGCAAGAGTCATTTATCCCGCCGGTATAATAGCAACAGCGCCCGAGACCTGCCCACAAAGTTACTTGCGTTTCACGCTTGATACTTGCGTTTCAGATCGTTAAAATAGGGCCCATAATCTCTTCAGTCATTCTGCTTCTTCAGTAAATGCATCTTGATTTAAGAATGTTTAGATATTTGTGCTGGAAAACAAGACAGAAACACTGAGGAAGAACATCATTTTTTGCAGTTTATTTTGCAGAAAGTAAAGAAGCTGTGCAGATTAAAATCTGAATCTCACTGAGAAATGCCAGAGTCATATTTTACCCTAAATCCAAAATGGAAAAAAACTAAGAAACGATCATTAGCCTGAAGATAGTGACGAGTGAGATGTGGAGCTTGACCTGCGCTGGTGGACCTGAGATCGGCTCTGGCCAGCGAGTCCACATCGGCCCGGTCCGCTCGGCTCAGAAACAGATCTGTGTTAGCCAACAGAACAGAAGCTGCAACAACACACACACACACCACATACACACCCTCCAGATCCTGCAGGAACACTGGAGAAACACAGACAGAAACATTACTTTCATCCGGTCAAAGTTTCATGCTCTGTTTTGCAACACTGAAAATGCTTTGGCAATAGTACAAATGTAAAAATATTTGTCATGCCAATAAAGCACCTTAAAACTGAAAGAGAGAGAGAGAGAGAGAGAGAGAGAGACAGAGAGAGAGAGAGACAGAGAGGGAGACAGAGAGAGAGAGAGAGAGAGAGAGAGAGAGAGAGAAAGAGAGAGAGAGAGAAGAGAGAGAGAGAAAGAGAGAGAGAGAGAGAGAGAGAGAGACAGAGAGGGAGACAGAGAGAGAGAGAAAGAGAGAGAGAAAGAGGGAGAGAGAGAGAGAGAGAGAGAAAGAGAGAGACAGAGAGAGAGAGAGAGAGAGAGAGAGAGGGAGAGAGAGAGAGAGAGAGAAAGAGAGAGAGAGAAAGAGAGAGAGAGAGAGAGAGAGAGAAAGAGAGAGAGAAAGAGGGAGTGAGAGAGAGAGAGAGAAAGAGAGAGAGAGAGATCTAAATGTTAAAGTGATTCACTGACATGATTCATACACAATATATTGCTAAAGCATCAATACAAATACCAAATCTAACAAAACCGACAAAAATATTTGAATAATTTGAAAAATATTGCGTTATTTTATTTTTTTTATTTTAATGTTGTACTTTTCTTTTCTTTTTTCTTGGTTATTTAAACATTAAAGGAACATTCCATTCCATTCTTCAAACATTATGAGAAATTTACATTTGAATGTTCTTTGAAACAAGTTGTTACATTTAAAAATGTTACACGAACGTCCAACTAAAACGTTGTAGAAAAAAAGCTCCATGAACGATGAATAAATTATGTTTTGAGAACATTATTAAAGACCAGATAACTTTAAACAAACGTTAGCTGGGAAAATATCAGTTACTGGTCTCACATCAACGTGATATTATGGTGAACTCATAATCACAACCTTCCCAGTATTTACCAGATCGAAACAAAGCTAACCATGAAGCCGTTAGAAATCATTCATATTACAGAGTTGTTTTCTCTTTCTGGTTCAGAAATAAAACATGTACACTTACTGTCTGCCGCAGATCTCACAGGTGTGATGATGTTGTGTTTATTAGTGATGAATCTGGACTCATATATACAGCACTGACCCGAGCCATATCTGACAGAACAAACGCTTAACCAATCAGGAGGAAGAACAGAACGACACGTGACCTCAGCTTTATCTGGGATTCCTGTCAAACTGTTTGATAAATTAAATTAATGTTATTGTCTGGACTAATCTGAGAATGTAGAAGCTTTAGAAATAAAATAAAACAACTTTTCTGACAGCCGACAGAACACACACACACACATACACATACACACACACACACACACACACACACACACACTCACACTCAGCCGAACCGCTTTGAGATTTTAATTTATTATTTCAATAATTGAACAACACAATCACACATTCACAGTTCTCTGATGTCGGTGATCACATGAGATGCAAGTCAATATATAAAGCATTTCATTTTATTTTTATTTTTTTTATTTCTTTATTAATAGACATTTTTAAATGTAACATTTATGTATTTTATGTAATCAAGTGTTATTTTATATCAACACCTCAGCAATAAAGACCCTAAAATAAGGAAACAAACTCAAAATACAGTAATGCACTCAAAAGTGTGTGTTTATTGGTTTCTGTGTGTGTTTGTAGAGCGTGAAACATCGAGACGAACCCCTCATCAGTTTAGAGTCAGTCTGTCATCAACTACACACACACACACACACACTTCAATCTGCATACAGTAGAATAACATCTACATTACAGCTGAAGGAGTTTTCCAGCATTATGAGTGTGTGGTTATTTTTCTATCAGTTTAACAGCTTGAATGACGTCAGACTTCCTGACTTTATCTCCAAACTCCATCTCCCGGTGCTCCAGCAGGATTCCCTGTGGAAGGATCATATAGGAAGGGGTTTTTACAGGTTTTTAAACGGTTTACACACATTTTCAAAACTTTTTTTTTAACTTTACACACAAATCCAAGAATTACACACAGAAACTGCACAATTCCTCACATCTCTTGCTGAATGAAGCACAGAATATCACGAACATCTCAGAAGCAAACATGTGTCTTACGTTGCAAACATCTGTGCCATAATATTATATTTTTGGATATATCATACACACACAGTAATTCAAAACCTAAAGCTCTTCTTTCATGAGCTCATGTGTTCATTTCTGTACAAGACTGAGAGTAATTGTCAGAGAGATGTTGAAAAATTTATGTTAAACACGAAAGCAAGATTGAAACCAAACTATTTATATTTTTACTGTAAGCATTTGTGGTTATGAATACAGTATTACACAGTCCGAAAAAACTATAACTCGACCTTTGACCTTTTATAGGCCTATTCTAAAGCCATGATTGACTGGTGTTCAGTAAAGCAATGAGTGTTTGCACATGTAAGGAGTGTGTGTGTGTGTGTGTGTGTGTGTGTGTGTGTTCACACACACCTGTTGACGAGGTCCGATGACATAAACCGCACCCAAGACGAAGCCTTCGCCGCTCACGTTCCCCCAGAATCCTCTCTGATACGCAGGGCCGGCCCGCGGCATAGGCGGTATAGGCAAATGCTAGGGGCGCCACTCATCCATAGGGGCGCCAGAATGAGTGAACGAGTGAATTTTTTTTTTATTTTTTTTTTACTTTTTTTAAAATATATATATATATATAATACTATTTTAAAACCATTAATTAGAAATACTACCAAAAAAAAAAAAAAAAAAGTCCGGCTCACCAATCGTCCCCCGCCCATAGAGTGCTTGAAGTGCGTCAGAAACAGAGCGCGCGCGCGATCAGTTGTTGGTAATTTGTTGTGTAGCGTGCGCGACTCCGCATCCAATGTAGACAACACTGCTTTTGTTAACACACAGCTCGTAGAAACGGGCCTGACAGCTCGCGCCAGTTCTAGACGAGGTGAAAGTTTCCTGATTGTGACGGAAGGCCGAATTTACATGACACATTATAAATGAGCATAGTCTGCGATAGATACAGTACCAAAAAGAAGAGAAGAGGATAAAAGGGGATAAAGACAGAGGTAAAGTGATGTAGTGAATGAACAATTTATGGCATAGGAGTAAGATACTATAATTTCATGGCAGTTATTTTTACCTTAAACTTAATGTTAGCAGTTGTTCTGAGTTCTCCAGAGTCCCCAGACTGTGTGGTTTTGTAACAATCATGTCAGTTTTAAGACGCATTTTTTATTATCACTTTTTTATTAATGTTTTACTCTACAGTTGTGCAGTTGTGGGGATACAGTGCAGGCCAAAAGTTTGGAAACATTACTATTTTTAATGTTTTTGAAAAAAGTTTCTTCTGCTCATCAAGCCTGCATTTATTTGATCAAAAATACAGAAAAAATAATAAATATTGTGATATATTATTACAATTTAAAATAATTGGTTTTCAATTTATTATACTTTAAATTATCATTTATTTCTGTGATGCAAAGCTGAATTTTCAGCATCATTACTCCAGTCTTCAGTGTCACATGTGACATCCAGTCTATCACATGATCCTTTAGAAATCATTTTAATATTCTAAATTATTATGAGTGTTGGAAACAGTTCTGCTGCCTAATATATTTGATGAATAAAATGTTAAAAAGAACTGCATTTATTTAAAATAAAATAAAAATATTTTCTAATTATATAAATCATCTTTACGATCACTTTTTTATCAATTTAACACATCCTTGCTGAATAAAAGTATTGATTTATTTCAACCAAAAAACAAAAACAAAAAAACAACTGACCCCAAATTACTGACCAGTAGTGTATATTGTTGTTACAAAAGATTTCTATTTCTTAAAACATTTAAAAAAAATTTTTTTTTTACTATTTATTTATCAAAGTATCCTAAAAAAGTATCACAGGTTATGAAAAAATATTAAGCAGCAGAACTGTTTCCAACTTTGATAATGAATCATCATATTAGAATGATTTCTAAAGTAGATGTGATAAGTACTACTAAAGTAAATGTGATAGACCGGATGTCACATGTGACACTGAAGACTGGAGTAATGATGCTGAAAATTCAGCTTTGCATCACAGAAATAAATGATAATTTAAAGTATAATAAATTGAAAACCAATTATTTTAAATTGTAATGATATATCACAATATTACATTTTTTTCTGTATTTTTGATCAAATAAATGCAGGCTTGATGAGCAGAAGAAATTTCTTTCAAAAACATTAAAAATAGTAATGTTTTGGCCTGTACATTTTATGGCATAGTAATGATATTTATTTACAGGTTTATTCAAAATAGCAAAGTTCACATTAAATCTTTATTGTAAATCGTGCTATAAAAGATAATGGGGACTTGACTTGAATGCTATGTAATGCTCTTGGTATTTGTGTTTAGGCTGTAATGTGTGTGTGTGTGTGTGTATATAGGCCTATATATATATATATATATATATATATATATATATATATATATATATATATATATATATATATATATATATATATATATGCTAAATCATGAACACAATGACGGGGTGAAATGGGCTGTGATGCATGGGGCGCCAGGTAAAATCTTGCCTAGGGCAGCAAATTGGTCAGGGCCGGCCCTGTGCACTAACTCCAAAATACATTATAATATATTTAATAATATATAATTAACATATACTCTTATTAGAAGAGTATCAGTATCACCGGGGTTATTATCGCTCACTAAAACTAAAACCATATAAAAATGTATAAATTAATAAAAAAAATAAAAAATGAAAAAATGAAATAAAAGGCAACATTTCAAATTTTCATTTAGTTTAAAACCAAAAACTAAAATTACGTATAATTAACATATATTAACATGAAAACAGAAACTAATTCAAAATATCAACAAAAAGCTAATAGTATGTCAATGACACTAACATAACACTATATTCAATAAACTATTTTTCAAACTTGTTTCAAAACAAGACTTTAAAGTAAATAAACGTTTTTACAATTAAAATTGAATAAATTCTAACCAACATAATAGAATGAGAATGATAAACACTGTCGTCCAAAAGACAAGTAGATCTTAGATTAAAATGCTCAAATCTTCTGGAGTTATTGAGATTTCCAGATGAATATAAACTCGATGTTATGGTGGATATGAATCCAGACTCACATGATCCCAATTCCGGGCAGTGTGAACACGGGCAGACTGATGGGAAGCAGGAACCACAGAGACATCTCTGACACTCTTCTGAAAGAGTTTCTCTCAATCATTTCATCAACTCAAACTCCACTCATCTTCAGTCACAGCTCAACACATCCCAGAACAACTGAGGTCTGAGGAGATATCCCCTCAGCGGCGTGTGTGTGTGTGTGTGTGACTGAGGAGAGAAACACACGTGATGCTCCTCCTCTTCCTCATCATCACCTCAACTCATCAAACAACCTCTGGATCCACATCTGAGAGAAACACTGGATAAATCTCCTTCTGTGTTCGTGTTTTCTTCAGGTGTTCTTCAGCGCGTGTCCAGCAGGGGGCAGACAGTACATTACATTACATTACATTACATTTACATTTACGCATTAGGCAGACACTTTGATCCATTGCATTTTATTTTCAAGATACACATTTACATTCTCATCAGTTCTTGCTTACCCTGGGAATCGAACCCATGACCTTGGCGTCGCAAGCGCTCTACTATGGAAGTCTTTAGGTAGCAATATTCAATTTGAAATGTAATATGCAAAATGACAATGTAATATGTAAAATGACAGTGCATTTCTGTTTTTAAATTTACATTTTCCATTACATTTATGCAACGTTTGGTTCAAAATGAAACAATTATATAATTTACATTTGCCATTTCATACACTGGTTTTAATATGTAAATTGAATCCATATTTTAACGCTTTATAAGTTGCAAAATGAAAATGTATTACAGAAATGAATAGATATGTTTAACATGTTCGAGCAAAAACTGTAGCAAAATTATCATTTAAATGTTATTTTTCTTAATTGCATTTACACTCACAGGTAAGACACTTGCGACTGCATTTTCATTAAATGTCCCTCAATTATTGTAGCAAAATTCAATGTGCAAATTGCAAATGCCTTCCGAGCCGATCACGTCCCCGCCCCCTCCCACCCTGTCAATCACTGCGTGAAGTTGGCCCCGCCCCCTCCTACCCTGTCAATCACTGCGTGAAGTTGGCCCCGCCCCCTCCTACCCTGTCAATCACTGCGTGAAGTTGGCCCCGCCCCCTCCTACCCTGTCAATCACTGCGTGAAGTTGGCCCCGCCCCCTCCTACCCTGTCAATCACTGCGTGAAGTTGGCCCCGCCCCCACCCAATGCAAAATGTCAACAAAATGGGCTCATTTGGCCTTTTTACTTTGTTTGTGCTGGATTTTATTTATTTTTATTTTTGTGCTGCTTAGGTTTTTTTAGATATTAAAAGTTTGAATTATTAATTATTAATTTCAAATTTTATATTGTTACCCAAATGCTTCCTCTACTTTTTACTCTACTGTTTGAGCAGGAATAAAGAAAAATAATCATAAATGTTTCTTGATCATCAAATCATCATATTAGAGTGATTTGTGAAGGATCATGTGACACTGAAGACTGGAGTAATGATGCTGAACATTCAGCTTTGATCACAGGAATAAATTACACTTTACTATATATTCACATAGAGAACAGATGATTTACTTTGGAATAATATTTAACTTTTTCCCTGTAATTTTGATCAAATAAACACAGCCATGATGAGCAGAAGAGACTCTTCCAACAACATTAAAACATCTACAGTGTTAGTGTACGTCAGCTGTGTACAGATTATAGTTTTAGCTCTATAATGACAGCTCTTACATCCAAATAATAAAGTGTGGAAATGAAAACAAAGAAGAAATAATGCATGTAACAAAAATTGTTACATTTAAACATTTGCAACATTTTTTTAAAACTATGTGAAAGCTGAAGAACTCATTTAAAATTAAAATACACAGCACAAATGACAGCATTCAGATTAGACGAGCTTTATAGTAGACATTTACATTTATCATCTCTAAACTCAAAGAATGACCAGCTGAAAAACAACAGGACCAAAAGTATGTTCATTAGGTGTTTATTCATTCATAAATGTGCTTCAGAACTTGTGTAAACAGACATTTAGGACTTCCCAATAATTTATTTTTATTTTTTATTATTAATAATACATAGGGTTAATTGTTCATATAAAGATAAAGGGTGAGAGAAATTATGTTTAAATTGATATTTCTAATGTTTGAGAAGGTCTAGATAATGAACCAAGCAGAACTCCAGCAAACGTTCTCAAAGTTATGAATATTCTTCAAATAACAAGTTCAAATTCATGGAATGTTTTTTTCGGAAACGTTTCAGTTGGACATTAAACTGACGTTTTTTAAATGTAACAAATGTAATGAAATGTATTTCAAACAAATGTTTTTTAAATGTATCAACTTGTTCCAAAACGTTCAGAGAACATTCAAAAGTAACGTTCTCATGTTTAAAAAATGATACAATAGAATGTTCCATTAACATCTGCATAACCAACATTTAAAAAACTGGATGTTTTGAACGCTTAGAGTAATAATAACGTTTCATAACTTAAAGGGAACATCAGCCAAACGTTCTGGAAGACGATGAATCTCGTCACAGACGGACGGATTTACACGAAACACGTTCCTCTGGAAGAGCCTCAGGAGTTCAGCATTCACAGATCACTGCGCTGATAGAAGCACACACACACTGAGCAGAAAGACCAGTTTACCACCAGTACACTCCCTTCAGCACGAGAGAAATCTGTGTTCGACCAGTCAAACCTGTTCAGCGTTCACACTGAGACTTCTGGAAGCGCTTTAATCACATGTCATGTACTCTACTGACTCTGAAGTGAGGAAATACAACACACTAAATCACGTTTCACAGCAGATTACACTACAAATCAATCTGCAAGATGGTCATTTTACTACATAAACTGCTTTTTAAGCATATTCTCTTAAATATTTGTTGAACTCTGTGATTAATAAAGGACAGTGACACTGTCACACATCAGAGGAGAACGTGTCTCTGTTTCACTGTGACAATATCAATGTTCTGTAAACATTAACACGTTTAACTCATTAACTTCCATTGATGAATCTCACAAAACATTTCAATTCACCCCAAAATCATTAGAAAACATTAAATGATATTTTGCATTAATAAATCGAAGCCTATGTTAGAGTTGGGGAAAGTAACGCGAGTTATGTAATCAGATTACTTTTTTAGCAACATTACTTTTACATTTACAACAAAATATCTGAGTTACTGTGAGAAAAAGTAACACAAAAGTAATGTAATGCATTAGTGCTGGGTAATGATTAATCACATCCAAAATCAAAGTTTGTGTTTATATAATATATGTGTGTGTGTGTGTGTGTGCTGTGTATAATTATTTTGTATATATAAACACACACACATGCATGTATGCATTAGATGCGATTAATCGTTGCCCAACACTACTTTCTATAAAACGTAACTCAATTAGTTACTCTTTTAGGGAGTTACGCAATATTGTAATGCATTATTTTTAAAAGTAACTTTCCCCAACACTAGACTATTTTTAGAACAACACCGGTCACAGTGCAATTTGTGATAAAAATGGCTTTTTTTCCCTAATGCAAAATATATTTCTGAGCTGCACATTTATGATGCATGCAAACTACTGTAGTGCTTTAGAGTTTCCTTCATGGATGGCTTTGCATATTTAAAAGAACAAACACCCAAGCCTTCAGAAGCGGACAGGAGGTTGGTGTTACTCTCGTTTCTCTCTCTTCTCGTCCGCTGGGCGTTTGAGGTACGAGTTATAGAAGAAGACAGAGAAGAGCAGAAGGTAGCTGAGGTACATGGCAGAGCCGTAGATGATGTTGTTCATGGTGGACACGCAGTGAACGTGGTGTTTCCAGCTGAAGACGAGCATCAGAACGCTGAGACCCGCGAGCATCTGCAACATCTGCATCAGCGTGATCAGCATAGCGAACGGTTTCGGCACGCGTACGCCGGCCGCTCTGGCGGTGTAGTAACTGTACATGAACGCGTGGACGGTGTAGTTGATGGTCATGAACCAGCCGCCGCCGGCCACGTGATCTTTATACGAGTACCAGCTGTACAGCAGGACCGTGATGTGATGATACCAGTGCAGGAAGATCAGACGCTGCTTACGCAGAACTATGAACACCGTGTCACCTGATCCAAACACAAACACAGGAGTAAAGGACACATCACACACAAGAGCTTTCATTACACAACCAGCAAACACAGTAACGTTTCTCTTAAGATCATGGACAAATGTTCTTCCAGTAATGCTAATATCATGTTCAGTCAGTGTTATCTGGTCTTTAATAATGTGCTCAAAACATTATTTATACATCTTTCATGGAGTTTTTTTTTTTCTCTGAAATGTTTCAGTTGGACGTTTGTGTAACATTTTTCTTTCAGAACATTCCGAGAACGTTCAAAAGTAACATTCTCATAATGTTTGAACTTTTAAAAGTAACGTTCTCATAATGTTTGAATGTTCAAAAGTAACGTTCTCATAATGTTTGAATATTCAAAAGTAACGTTCTCATGTTTGAACGTTCAAAAGTAACGTTCTCTTAATGTTTGAACATTTAAAAGTAACGTTCTCATAATGTTTGAATGTTCAAAAGTAACATTCTCATAATGTTTGAATATTCAAAAGTAACGTTCTCATAATGTTTGAACGTTCAAAAGTAACGTTCTCATAATGTTTGAATATTCAAAAGTAACGTTCTCATGTTTGAACGTTCAAAAGTAACGTTCTCTTAATGTTTGAACATTTAAAAGTAACGTTCTCATAATGTTTGAATGTTCAAAAGTAACATTCTCATAATGTTTGAATATTCAAAAGTAACGTTCTCATAATGTTTGAACGTTCAAAAGTAACGTTCTCATAATGTTTGAATATTCAAAAGTAACGTTCTCATGTTTGAACGTTCAAAAGTAACGTTCTCTTAATGTTTGAACATTTAAAAGTAACGTTCTCATAATGTTTGAATGTTCAAAAGTAACATTCTCATAATGTTTGAATATTCAAAAGTAACGTTCTCATAATGTTTGAACGTTCAAAAGTAACGTTCTCATAATGTTTGAATATTCAAAAGTAACGTTCTCATGTTTGAACGTTCAAAAGTAACGTTCTCTTAATGTTTGAACATTTAAAAGTAACGTTCTCATAATGTTTGAACGTTCAAAAGTAACGTTCTCATAATGTTTGAATGTTCAAAAGTAACAATCTCATAATGTTTGAATATTCAAAAGTAACATTCTCATAATGTTTGAATATTCAAAAGTAACGTTCTCATAATGTTTGAACGTTCAAAAGTAACGTTCTCATGTTTGAACGTTCAAAAGTAACGTTCTCTTAATGTTTGAACATTTAAAAGTAACGTTCTCATAATGTTTGAATGTTCAAAAGTAACATTCTCATAATGTTTGAATATTCAAAAGTAACGTTCTCATAATGTTTGAACGTTCAAAAGTAACGTTCTCATAATGTTTGAATATTCAAAAGTAACGTTCTCATGTTTGAACGTTCAAAAGTAACGTTCTCTTAATGTTTGAACATTTAAAAGTAACGTTCTCATAATGTTTGAACGTTCAAAAGTAACGTTCTCATAATGTTTGAATGTTCAAAAGTAACAATCTCATAATGTTTGAATATTCAAAAGTAACATTCTCATAATGTTTGAATATTCAAAAGTAACGTTCTCATAATGTTTGAACGTTCAAAAGTAACGTTCTCATAATGTTTGAATGTTCAAAAGTAACAATCTCATAATGTTTGAATATTCAAAAGTAACATTCTCATAATGTTTGAATATTCAAAAGTAACGTTCTCTTAATGTTTGAATATTCAAAAGTAACATTCTCATAATGTTTGAACGTTCAAAAGTAACGTTCTCATAATGTTTGAATATTCAAAAGTAACGTTCTCATAATGTTTGAACGTTCAAAAGTAACGTTCTCTTAATGTTTGAACATTTAAAAGTAACGTTCTCATAATGTTTGAATGTTCAAAAGTAACATTCTCATAATGTTTGAATATTCAAACGTAACAATCTCATAATGTTTGAATATTCAAACGTAACAATCTCATAATGTTTGAATATTCAAAAGTAACATTCTCATAATGTTTGAATATTCAAAAGTAACATTCTCATAATGTTTGAATATTCAAAAGTAAAGTTCTCATAATGTTTGAACATTCAAAAGTAACGTTCTCATAATGTTTGAACATTCAAAAGTAACGTTCTCATAATTCTCAAAACAAAAAATCCCCCCATTTTAAATAATTTGAAAAACAGAACATTCTGAAATAACTTAATGGGAACATTAGCAAAACGAACATATTTTTGTTAGCTGGGAAATTGAGCTTAATTGTCGTAGAAAAAGCCACAATGATAAAAATGTTTATGGTCTTACAAACAGGCTTTATTTTTCCATTGCTAAATATAAATTCACATATTCTGAGGTGAAATATTCATAAAAAAACTGTATATCATAAATTCTGTGCATAATTGTTTTAAACCTGAAAAATATTTTAGGGGTTAAATGTTATAATTTGGGTTAGGGTTAGGGTTAGGTCTAACCCTACTTTAAACCCCAGAGTTCATAAACTAAAGTTCTAAAGTTGTAAAAAAAACAAAGATTATTGGAGTATGTTTTACAAGAAAATACTATTTATTAGTGCTGTCAAATCGATTAATTGCATCTAACATAAAAGTTTGTTTATATATGTGTGTGTATATATAGTATTATATAAATATATATATGTGTGTGTGTGAATAATTATATATATATATATGTGAATAATTTGAACAAAATAAGAGAGATCCTACAAAATGCATGTTATTTTTTTTAGTACTGTCCCGAATAAGATATTTTACATATTTCTTTTTTCATATAGTCCACAAAATGAAAAATAAATAAATGTGTGGATCATCCAGGTAACAACACACAGTGTTAAGAATCAATGGTTTATAAACTTTTGAACGGGGTCATTTTAATAAATTCATCTATTTTTATGTTTTGTGGACTACATGTAAAAAAAACGAATTATGTAAAATATCTTATTCAGGACAGTAATAAATAAAACATAACATGCATTTTGTATGATCTCTCTTATTTTGTTCAAATTATTCACATTTTCTGCAAGGGGTTCAAATACTTTTTCTTGCAACTTTATATGTGTGTGTGTGTGTGTGTGTGTGTCTGTTAGTATATATACAAATACACACACATGTATTATATAAACACAAACTTTGTTGTTAGATGTGATTAATCAGTTTGACAGCACTACTATTTATATTATAGTATTTCTATAAACACTGAGTTGTTTCAACCTATGTTTGGGTCAAATATGGACAAACCCAGCCGTTGGTTTACATTTTTAAATAAATGTTTTAACCCAACGATTAGGTTTGTCCATATTTGAGCCAAACATGGGTTGAAACAACACAGTCTTTCTACTATAAAAGTAAATCCCACTCCACTCTCGGTGAGCTCACCTTTCATACAGCTTAAAGAGAAGCTTGAGTTATGAAACCGAATCAGTCAGCATTATGAGTGTGTGATGAACATGAGTCTCACCGAGCTCCGGCGCTTTACTCAGAGCGAACGCAAACGCCCAGAACTTGCTGACGGGAGCGCTGTAGAAGTCCGTGTCACACACAGAGCGCCTGAGCCCGTGTGTCGTCACCACCGTGAACATGTACCAGCTCGTCCTCAGCGCACCTATAATACTGAGACACACACACACACACACACACCAGCAATGAGGAAGAGCTACAGCCAAGATCACACTGATGTGGAGACGTTTCTTCTGGACAAAGGAGTTCTGAGTCTTGACTTCGAGAATGAATGCAGCGGCTCAGGTTTGATCTCAGGTTTGATCTCAGGTTTGATCTCAGGTTGATCTCAGGTTTGATCTCAGGTTGATCTCAGGTTGATCTCAGGTTTGATCTCAGGTTTGATCTCAGGTTGATCTCAGGTTTGATCTCAGGTTTGATCTCAGGTTGATCTCAGGTTTGATCTCAGGTTGATCTCAGGTTTGATCTCAGGTTTGATCTCAGGTTGATCTCAGGTTTGATCTCAGGTTTGATCTCAGGTTGATCTCAGGTTTAATCTCAGGTTGATCTCAGGTTTGATCTCAGGTTGATCTCAGGTTGATCTCAGGTTTGATCTCAGGTTTGATCTCAGGTTGATCTCAGGTTTGATCTCAGGTTGATCTCAGGTTTGATCTCAGGTTGATCTCAGGTTTGATCTCAGGTTGATCTCAGGTTTGATCTCAGGTTTGATCTCAGGTTGATCTCAGGTTGATCTCAGGTTTGATCTCAGGTTTGATCTCAGGTTTGATCTCAGGTTTGATCTCAGGTTGATCTCAGGTTTGATCTGAGAAGCTCGGTTTCACAACACAGATACCATCAAACCTGAGATCAACCTGAGCCGCTGCATTCATTCTCGAAGTCAAGACTCAGAACTCCTTTGTCCAGAAGAAACGTGTATGAATGATCGTTTGTCCCAATGGCAGTGATTATCTTAAATCCTACACTTTTCTAAAGTGATACAATACTTTTTCGTCTATTCTTATATTGTTGTTTATCTTTTTTTTTTTTTTTTTAATTGGTCGATATGTGTATTTTGTAAAAAAAATAAAAAAAATGTAATCCTGCAATAAAAAATAAAAAAATAAAGTGATACAATAGAATAGCTGGCTTTTTTTTTTTTTTTATGATGGAAACAGTGTTTAATTGCATAATTTTGTGAATTCTGTGTGTGTGTTGTTAAAGGGATGGTTCGGAGTAAAATTAACCTAGGCTGCGTTCCAGTCCACTTTTAGACACGCACTTGCGAACTTCCCTAAGCACTTCCCCTCGGGGGAATCCCTGCCGCCATTTTGAAGTGCGTTCCACTTCGGGAAGTGGACGAGGGAAGTTTATATGGACAGACCCTCGTTCCCTTCATCTGTACTTCATATGTACACTTCAGGCACCTATATGTCCCACAATGCAGTACGATTGTGACGTCCCCACAAATCTCGTCTAATCACCACCACAACAAACAACTCTATGATATATTAATTATATATATATTTTTTATTTAAAACAACCCAAATATACCTATATAAATTTGGATGCTGAATTAAATTATTAAAGGGAAAAATGTTTAAATAATAAATCAACTCCATAGCTGATCCCAAGTGATCAAGGGCTTAGGACGTTCCAGTTCAGCCCATTGCAGTTTCTGCCAGTAGTGGGCACTCGTGCAACGCAAGCAATGACATACATCCGAGTGAACGAGACGGAGGGGAGTTAGCGAGTGAAGGGCATGACAATTTTGGACTGGAACGCAGCACTAGTGTCACGTTTTGGGTTTGTTCATGTCATGTTTCCATGTCTGTCATGTGATTCCCTGTTTGTCATGTGATCCTGCCATGTGTCTTGTCATTGGTTAATTGTCTGATCATTGTTCACAGGTGTCCCTTGTCTTGTCATTAGTCTGTATTTAAGCCCTCATGTTTGCCATGTGTCCTGGTCAAGTATTGTTCCCTGTAACCACTGTTTGTGAGTTCTGTTCAAGTTCATGTCTTGTTTTGAGTTTCCATGCCACGCTTTTGTTTCATGTTTGGTTTGGTTTGGTTTATAATAAACTGCACTTGGGTTCTCATTTACACTTGCCTTCAGTGGATCCTTTACACCTAGGGTCCGAACATTATTCAAGTTAGAGCTTATTTATGCCCGTTTCACACATACTGTTTGCAGTGCGTATGTGGTGTGTATTTTTCTTCGTACCCATGTACGCCGTTTTAAACCGTATTTGACGGTGACGCGTTAAAAAACGTGCGAAATACGTCAATGACGCCGTATTTGACGGCGTTTTAGTGTGCATGGAAAGCGCAGCTTTTTGCGCCGTTCATCCACTCGCCATATGACGCCGTAAAAAATATAGTATAATGAGACACGCCCGCTGATTTCCACAGCCAGTAAGTTTGAACTGTTCTCTCCCAATCAATGATGAACTGAGTCAGACCAGACCGATTCAGCACGGATCATTTAATCCAATTCTTATGCTCGGAGTTATTAAACAAGGAAAAGAATCCAGGTCGTTTTAAGATGGCCAAAAAAAAAAAAGAAATGAATCCAGTTTGTTGATAAAATAAAACATTTCTAATTTCCGTTTAGTTTAGCCTAGTTATATTTTCCTTTATTTCAGGTTTATTTCGATTAGCATAAATGTTTTTAATAGTTTTAGTTTTACTTAACTAACCCTGCCTGGGCAAAACATCAACAGAACTGTCAATTTTCCAACTCTTTCAAGCCACGAATATTTACAAATATTCACAAATTATTTAATGCCGGTCTGGGACACAATATTAGGCCAATCACACTCATCCAGGCCAATTAACCTACAGCTATTGTTGCAAGTATAATTGACATTTCCATGCACACTAAAACATTGACATACTTTGCGCGTTTTTTTACGGCGTTTGTAATTACAACGGCGTATTTTGTGCCGTCAAATACGCTTTAAAACGGCGTATTTGACGGCGTTTGGCTGTAAACACGATTAATCTATAGCGTAATTGTGAACCACTTGGCTTGCCATATTTATCCGTTCCAGGAGCGGTGTGTATACAGCAGTGCAGAGATCATTTCCACACCGAGTCTATTTCTGCTGTGCTGCAAACGCTGAGTTAAAGTGACAGCACATGTTTCGTGGTCAAAATGAACACAAATTGAGCTGAAAATGTAGTAATACCACCATAAATGTATTCAATTAAATACTGCTTTTTTTTCACAGTCATCTTTTTACTTTAAGACCGGGGTAAAGCAAGGAAAACTACAGTTTACTTCAACAAGGCAAAATAATGAACAACACTCGTCTCATTCGTGGAGGTGGAAAATTTTTTTATTTGTGACATGCAAGATTTATTGTATTAAAATGTAAATGCATGAGAGTCGGCTGTTTTTGTCAATTTTAAGTTTTAATTTAAAATATTTGTGATTTTAATATAAGTAGCCTACATGGTTAAATATGTTACCACTTGCTTGAACAACTTAATATATAATCTATATAGAAGTAATGCATTGATTAATACGTTGTTTAAGTTGTTTGAATACGTCTATTAAAGAGTGTATATGTGTAGGCTACGAAGAGAATTGCACCGGTGACAACTTGTAAAAAAATAAAAGTTGCTGATAACTTCTGGATTTGAAATACAAATATTGTGTATGTGTGTGTGGTACAGCCGTGGATCAGTTACACACTGCAAACGCAGCATATGTGAAAGCACTATAGCGCGAGCTGCTCCTGTACTGCATACACACCGCACACGCACCGCACACGCACCGCACACGCACCGCACACGCACCGCACACGCACACGCACCGCACACGCACCGCACACGCACCGCACACGCACCGCACACGCACCGCACACGCACCGCACACGCACCGCACACGCACCGCACACGCACCGCACACTCACCGCACACGCACCGCACACTCACCGCACACGCACCGCACACGCACCGCACACGCACCGCACACGCACCGCACACGCACCGCACACGCACACGCACCGCACACGCACCGCACACGCACCGCACACGCACCGCACCACACGCACCGCACACGCACCGCACACGCACCGCACACGCACCGCATACGCACCGCACACGCACCGCATACTCACTGCACACGCACCGCATACTCACTGCACACGCACCGCATACGCACCGCACACGCACCGCATACGCACCGCACACGCACCGCATACACACTGCACACGCACCGCATACTCACTGCACACGCACCGCATACACACTGCACACGCACCGCATACACACTGCACACGGAGGATGTGTGAAACTGGTGTTGGAGATATCAGCTGAATGGTTTAGTGCAGGCGCTAATGGATCCAAGGCTGTATCTGGTCAATTACTCCACTAATAATGGCCAGAATGGCTCCAAACTTCTACAGTAGTACAAATAGGTTCTGTACTCATAAAACGAGGCATTGGAAAGTTTGTAAGTACATCAGGAGTTTATTTAAATAACACTTGCCCGACGGCTAATGCTACCGCTAACCCGGACGTCGACGTCACTTCAGTGATTTGGGAAAAAAAAAGAAAGAAAGTGATGCGTAAGGATGTAGCCGTCGGGCAAGTGTTATTTAAATAAACTCCTGATGTACTTAAAAACTTTCCAATGCCTCGTTTTATGAGTCCAGAACCTATTTGTACTACTGTAGAAGTTTGGAGCCATTCTGGGCATTATTAGTGGAGTAATTTACCAGATACAGCCTTGGATCCATTAGTGCCTGCACTAAACCATCCGGCTGATATCTCTAAATAAGCTCTAACTTTAATAATGTTCAACCAAGGGAATAAAGGCTTCTGGGGGGTGTTTGGCTCGAGGTCATGGTGCAAAGGACCCTAGGTGGATTTTACTCCGAACCTTCCCTTTAGTGTGTCAGTGTGTGTGTGTGTGTGTGTGTTTGTTTTCTTTGGAATGATGGAAACAGTGTTTAATTGTGTAATTTAGTGAATTCTGTGTGTGTGTTGTAAATGTGTTAGTGTGTGTGTAGTTAATGTGTGATGTGTTAAGCAGTAATGTGAATGTCTCCAGTGTCACAGACAAACGTCCGCTGTGTGAGAAACAGACCTGATGTGTTTCTCACCTGAATAACGCCAGACTCAGAGACCAGAGCATGAGTGGCGTCCGCAGGTCCAGCTTCTGCCGGGTCTTCATATAAACACGACCCAGATATATCGCCACCGCATACGTGCCCGACAGGACAAACGCCGTTCCCCTGAAACACATGCAGGACGATCACACTTCAGCCGCAGAACTCATGAAGACATTCACACAGAGGTTAGTTATGCAGGAGGAGATAATAATCTGTTTATTACAGAATATTTATATAGCACAGAGGTTTTAAGTTATTTAAAAATAGCAATTATTAAAATGTAAGGCATCTATCTTTTATAACCCCTCCCATTTATAATATTATAAATCTAAAATTATGTTACATTATTATATTATTCTTTATCTACCCACTCCTGTACTGTACTGTTAAATGTGTTCTTTGTTTATTTGATTATTTATGTCATTTTAATAGACTATTTAATAGATTAACTAACAATTGTTTCTTTTTTACATTTATTACAGCATTTCATCATTTTTTCTAAAGGTACATGTTATATTCCACTTTTCTACGTATTTATTTTAATCTTTTTTTTGTGTGTGTGTTTTTCACAGCATTTGTCTAGACTTTACCACAGATATTTATTATATTTCCACTTTTTTATTTACTTATTTTAATCTTATTTTATTTATTTTTTAAAGCATTTCTCTAGATTTTTGCTACGAATACTTATTATATTTCCACTTATTTATTTTAATCTTATTTTAACTTTATTTTCACAGAATTTCTCTAGACTTTTCCACATACATAACTAACGTCTCTGTCCTGATCTAAACCATCAGCTAAAGAGATTTTGATGTCACAATCAGCCGAAAGGTCAAAGGTGAGCGTATCTCTGCCATCCTTCACGTGAACCTGCTCTTATCACACACACATATCAATCAATCACAGCAGAATAGAGTTCATTCAGTCCACGATCGGAACACACACACACATTAATACGCAAGAATCACAAGGTCTTTTTGTGTTCGTTGTTTATTAATGTAATTGTGAAATTTGTGATGAAAGGTCAAAGGTGATTCTCTGCCTCACTTTAATGAGCAGGGAGTGTTTAAAGCAAACTACAGTCTGCCTTTACTAACATCCCTGTGTAATATTACACTTAAAGTAAAATACATGTTAGATATATGACATATATTGCACAATACACATTTTAAGAATCTTGCACTGTATGCTATACTGTGTTATTAAAGAATGTGTATTATAATGTGTAGGCTATTATGTATTGCACATCACATTAAATGTGTGTATATAGCTATTATAATCTATAGTGTCCTGCTTTTGCATGATAATACTCTTCATTTATGAGTTGAGCAGATGTTAATAGATGAGATGAATCAGTGATTCATTTTCGGCTCAGTTGACTCACCAGTTCTGCTGAAACCATTCAAGCGCGACTCGATCATCAAACTGGCGCTCAAAGTCAAACGCGTAAAGTGAATCGTTCGTCTTCATCTTCAAGTGTGCGAGTCTTCAGTGGAGGAAGTGATGAAGGTGTTTCCGAAAGGAAACCCAACAGGATCGGTGAGGTGTGCGAGCAACACGAACACACTCCTGCTGAACTTCATCATTATACGCGCGAGAGGGAGGAGTCAGAGCAGCGAGCCCATCCAATCACAGTCGAGGGATCTGCATATTTCATCATACGAGCGACTACAAGTTTTCTATTCATGAGAACAGATTTGTTCACATAAATCTTGTAGAGCTTGAAAACATTGTACAATCTTTGAATCTTTTAAATTATTAATAATAATACAATATATAATGGAAGTCTAGACCTCAACAGATTAAAAATGATCCTGTACTTGTTTAAATTAAACCAAATCACTTACTAACCTTATCTGTGAAAGGTTATTTTTTATCTAATAATATTTTAACTATATAAATGATATATATACAGTACATATATATGATTTTTTTACAGTATTTCTCTAGTTTTTTCTACTGATACTTATTACATTTCCACTTTTTGCCTGCTTATTTTATTTTATTTATTTATTTTATTTACTTTATATATCAAAGTTTTGTATTAAGTAGAAAACGCCTCGGTTACGACTGTAACCTCGGTTCCCTGAAGAGGGAACGAGCGTTGCGTCGAGAAAATGACGCTGTGGGAACGCTTTGCGTGATGACGTCTTGAAGCACATGTAAAATCAGTCCAATGGTGTGGCGGAACGTCAGAGGCGGGTGACGTCACGTACCAGGAAGCTATAAAAGCCGGCCCGAAACAGAAAACGAAAGCTTCGTAAAAGTCTGAAGTCGAGCTGACAGGCATGAAGGAGATATGGCAGGGCGACGCAACGCTCGTTCCCTCTTCAGGGAACCGAGGTTACAGTCGTAACCGAGGCGTTCCCTTTCAAGGGAACTCCCGTTGCGTCGAGAAAATGACGCTGTGGGAACGTCTATACCAACGCCTCCATAGCTACAAATGTCTGTCCTGTGTGAAATCCGTAGAGCAGCACTAGGAAGACAAAACATGAGACCCTGGAGCAGAGTCTAGATCCAGAGAGTAAAACCTGACGAAAGTGTGCGGTGAGGACCAGCCTGCCGCATCACAGACGTCCTGTAAAGAAACTCCTGAAATAAGGGCCTTAGAGGCCGCCATACTCCTCGTCGAGTGCGACCGGACAGCCAAAGGAGAAGGCTGCCCAGCCGCCTCATAAGCAAGTGAGATAGCCTCGACCACCCACTTGCTCATCCTTTGCTTAGACACCGGGCCCCCTTTGTTAGGGGACCCAAAGCACACAAATAATTGATCACTTTTACGCCACAGGGCAGCTCTGTGGACGTAAGCGTCTAACGCCCGCACAGGGCAAAGCAAATTATTAGCCTCCTGGTCAGCATTTTGAAAGGGAGGAGGACAGAAGGCCTGCAGAACAATAGGTCTAGCCACATTAGTGGGGACCTTGGGGATATAACCCGGTCTCGGATGAAGGAACGCTTTAACCATACCCGGAGCAAACTCTAAGCATGACGGAGCCACCGACAATGCTTGAAGATCCCCTATTCTCTTAAGAGAAGAAATAGCCAGAAGGAAAAGAGCTTTCAGAGTAAGAAACTTCTCAGGAACCTCCTCAATAGGCTCAAAGGGGGCCTGGGATAAGCCTTGTAGCACAAAGGACAAATCCCAAGGTGGCACCCTAGAGCGAACTGCAGGCCTCAGCCTCCAAGTGCCACGAAGGAAACGAGATACCAGAGGGTCTTTCCCCACAGACATTCCACCCAAAGGAATGTGGTAAGCACCTATGGCCGCCACATAAACCTTTAAAGTGGACGGGGTCAGACCTGCAGTGAACCGGTCCTGCAGGAACTCCAGCACTGTACCAATTGGGCAGTGGACTGGGTCCAACCGACGGTCACTACACCAGGAAGTGAAAACTCTCCACTTCAGGGCATAAAGTTTCCTCGTGGAGGGAGCTCTGGACTGTAGAATGGTCTCAACAACCTCGGTTGAGAGACCTGACTCTATGAGCTGGGCCCCCTCAGAGGCCAAGCCCACAGGTTCCACAGTTCTGGCCGAGGGTGAAATATCGAGCCCTCTGCCTGGGACAGAAGGTCCCTCCTGACGGGTAACTCCAGAGGATGCCCGTCGAGGAGGGACACAAGATCGGGAAACCATACTCTGCCCGGCCAGCGCGGGGCTATAAGAAGTAGATGGACCCGGTCCCTGCGAACTCTTTCCAGAACTCCCGGGAGCAGAGCAACTGGGGGAAAGGCGTACAGACGTAGCCTCGGCCACGTCTGTACCATAGCATCCAGTCCCAGAGGAGCTGGATGCGTGAGGGAGAACCAAAGTGGACAGTGAGACGTCTCTCGAGACGCAAACAGATCCACTTGTGCTTGGCCAAACTCCCTCCATATCAGCTCCACCACCTCGGGGTGGAGCCTCCATTCCCCGGGCCTCGGCCCCTGCCTCGACAGAGTGTCTGCTCCTATATTCTGTACCCCGGGGATGTAAGCTGCCCTGAGTGACAGTAACTTCCCCTGGGACCACAAGAGGATATGGCGTGCCAAGTTGGATAACGGGCGCGAGCGCAAACCCCCTTGGTGGTTGATATAGGCGACTACCGATGTGTTGTCCGTATGTACTAGCACATGGTGCCCCCTGAGATCTGTGATAAAGCTCCTCAGAGCCCGGAAGACAGCTAACATCTCTAGGCGATTGATATGCCAGGAACGATGATGGTCTTCCCACAGACCTTGAGCCGAGCGACCCTCCAGGATCGCTCCCCAGCCCGTGAGGGAAGCATCCGTCGTTAGCAATTTGCGACGACAAGGAGCTCCCAACACTGGGCCCTGGGACAGGAACCAAGGCTTCTTCCACATAACCAAGGCACGTAGGCATCGCCGCGTGACCTTGATTGTGCGAAATGGGTTGCCCCTCGGGGAAAACCCCCTGGTCCTGAGCCACCACTGCAGGGGCCTCATGTGTAGCAGTCCAAAAGGTATCACGTTGGAAGCTGCTGCCATGAGACCCAACAGTCTCTGGAACTGTTTGACAGTGAGTAGCTGACCTAGCTTTACACTTTTCACAGCTGCAAGGATGGAATCTATCCGTGGCGGTGACAGGCGCGCCTGCATCGACACAGAATCCCAAACCACGCCTAGAAAAGTGGTCCTCTGTAGTGGAGAAAGCACACTCTTCTTGGCGTTCAGCCGTAACCCCAACTCTTTCATGTGGGCGAGAACAACATCTCGATGTTGAACCGCCATCTGATGCGAATGAGCTAAAATCAACCAATCGTCGATGTAGTTCATAATGCGAATACCCTGGAGGCGCAGTGGCGCCAGAGCTGCATCCATGCATTTGGTGAAAGTGCGGGGTGATAAAGCTAGGCCGAATGGAAGAACTCGATATTGGTATGCTTTGCCCCCGAAAGCAAACCTCAGGAACTTCCAATGACACGGACGGATGGATATATGGAAATATGCGTCCTTGAGGTCTATCGTGACAAACCAGTCCTCGGACCTGATCTGTGGCACGATCTGCCTCAATGTTAACATTTTGAACTTGAGCTGCATGACTGACTCGTTCAGAACTCGAAGATCTAAAATGGGACGCAATCCCCCGTCCTTTTTTGGAACTATGAAGTACCGGCTGTAAAACCCGGTTTCCCTGCTGGAGGGAGGTACATATTCTATGGCCCCTTTCTCTAACAGAGTGTTTACTTCCTGTTCCATAACCAGAACCTGCTCGGGGCCCACCACTGTGGGCAGGACCCCCATAAACCGAGGTGGACGTTTCTTGAATTGTATCTGATACCCTTTTTCCACGGTCTGCAGGACCCAACGAGAAACATTTGACAGTAGCTTCCACGCTGTCAAAGATTCTACTAGAGGTACCAGCCTCTCGAGACTGGTTTCTGGATTTTGTTGCTGTTGAGTAGCCTGTTCGACGCCCTGTAACGGCGAACCGGCAGGGAACGACCGAACAGACTGCTCTAGCACCCTCCTCAGAGGGGGCGGGCATCCCGAGGCCACTACGTTTCCGGGTGGACCTTGAGATATGTGCTCGCCGGAGACCGCTGCGCCCTGTAACACCAGAGGCGGCAGGGTTGGCAGAACGGTCCCCTGAGGGTACCGAAGAGAGACGGGCACCGTAAAATGAGGTGTTAACCGCTCTGCTTCGGGGGGGACTACCCTCATTTGTCCTGGGTCCTCGGACGTCAGGACTTTTTCCCAGCAGCCTTCTTGGCGGTAAGAACGGTCCGCAGATCCGTTCTACCCCTCGAAGACTGCTGGGTTTGAGCGCGCCCTCCGTGTCCCCGAGGTTTTTGTGGGGGAGCACGGGAGGAAACGCTCTGTTTCTGAGTGGCACGGTGCTCAGCGCTCTTTTTAGAGGAGTGAGGCTGCTCCCGCTCAGCAGCCTCATAGAAAGAACGGCGGGGGAGAAGTCTTTGGAGAGCAGCTGCTTGTTTGGCAGCTTCCTGTGATTTTGCTACTGCACTATTAACTGCATCGCCAAATAGACCAACCGTGGAGACCGGAGCATCTAAGAGAACATTTTTTTCTTTATCTTTAATGTCGCTCAGATTGAGCCACAGATGCCTCTCAGTGGCCACCAGGGCTGCCATAGACCGCCCAATTGATCTGGCGGTCTCCTTGGTGGCCCTGAGAGACAAATCTGTGGCTCTGCGTAGTTCAGCCACAGTGTCGGGACCAATACCCCCGCCCTCCTCTAAATCACCCAGCAGTTCAGCCTGATAGGCTTGCATAATAGACATCGTATGCAGACACGCTGCTGCCTGACCAGCGGCTGCATACGATTTATGAACCAGGGAAGATGTTATTTTTACTGGCTTAGATGGAAGTGTAGGAGTCTTCAGGGAAGATGCCGTTGCTGGAGAGAGATAGCTCGCAAGCGTCTCTTCCACCTTCGGCATCTCCCCATAACCATGCTCTTTATATTTATAAATGGAAGAGTAGTGGGATGTGTGTGGTGAAAATACTCTGTACGACACTGGTTTTTCCCACGATCTCGACACCTCGGTGTGGAGATCGGGGAAAAACGGAAGACTCCTGCGCTGGGGCTGCGCACGAGATGGCAGGAAGCGTTCGTCAAGCTTGCTTTTTGAGCGAACGTCCTGCCTATCCTCTGGCCACTCAATGGAAAGTCTGTCAACTGCTCTAGTAATAACATCGAGCAGTTCCTCAAACGCGTGAGACTGAGGTGGCGAATCCTCAGACTCAGCTTCAACACTCACAACATCCAACTCCTCAGAGCTGGACAATTGCAGCATTGGTGCCTCTATCAGGGGGGAAGAAACCGCAGCGCGTGCTTCCGCACCCTGATGAGAGGCACTGGATCTGTCAGATTGATGCTGAGATAAGGCAGAGCCCGTCTCAACATCCACTGACAGATCCATTTGCGAACCCCAGGTCTGAGATCGCCGCCGAGCCTCAGCCGCGGCGGGACCCGAGCCCTGGGGAACGTGGTCGGGATTGAACCGAGCCAAACGGGATCGGAGCGTACGCAATGGAAGCGCACAGCAATGCTCACAGTCACCACCCTCGAGTGCTGACTGGGCATGCTCCTCTCCCAAACAAACAACACAAAGAGTGTGTGTGTCACCTCCCGTTAAATAACGCGGGCAGGGATGGACACACACTCGATACTGCTGCTTGCTCGCCATAACTGAATCAATATATATATATAGAGACAGACAACACCAAATAACAAGGACAGATTTCAACACAGAGCGCAACTGAAGACTCAGAAAGCTTTCGTTTTCTGTTTCGGGCCGGCTTTTATAGCTTCCTGGTACGTGACGTCACCCGCCTCTGACGTTCCGCCACACCATTGGACTGATTTTACATGTGCTTCAAGACGTCATCACGCAAAGCGTTCCCACAGCGTCATTTTCTCGACGCAACGGGAGTTCCCTTGAAAGGGAACCTCTACCATCCTGAAAGGGGTTGAGAAGCATCCAGGCCAGTTTCCAGTTTCTTCCTCGGCTTTCTGACTGCTAAACAACTGAAACAAAACTGAAACCCTGGCTTGTCAGCGGACTATAAAGCACAATTCACTCTGGCCAAAAGAAAGCCAACAAACTCCAGCATTAGATCGTGGATTTAACACAGTCTAATGCTGCCTGTCACTAATGCATTCAAGTCGGAAACACTATACGACAAATGTGCATAGTTTTGAATATATTTATATTTTACATTATTAATATGAATATTGTACATATGATTTATATGGAGCTAACGTGACACTAACATGAAACAGACTTCATTCGCCCCAACGGTAAGCATATTTACACTGTGTGGATCGTTCCCTATCCCCTATATAGTGCACTGTGTGCCATTCACCATGTAGAAAATCTGTATAATTGACTGATTTCATCCGCAGCTTTAGCGTCTATTTATAATGTAGGGGGCGGAGCTTCAGATTCTAGAGAGCATTTGATTGGACAGAAAATCTGATGAGAAGCTGAAGTGCAGAGTGATGTCATTAAAATCATTGATCAATACTGGCGGAAGTAAGAGACTGTACGTTTTGATTGATATCTTCTAAATGCGAATTTTGACATTGTTTTGGAGCACACTAGCTTATAGATAACAGTACTAACATTCATGCTAAAAGACGGAAAAACGATCTTCATAAATTGATTAAAAACATAAATTACCACTCCACCAATCTCCCGCAAATAATAATAATTATTTAATGTTTTTTAATTTTTGTAATTTAATTAGTTTAATAATTAAAAATGTGCGCACTGTTTAGGTCGTAAAGAGACTTTTATTTTGAAAAATTGCGCTGTTGTGTTGATTGTGTCGCTACTGCTTCCTGCTTCACTGCTATAGTTTTCATATAACAGTAAACATGCGGACAGCTGTGTGAACTCTCTCGCTGCAAGTATGTTATGGTGTATTTCTCAACTAATATTAAGCCACAGTTCATTCATTAATCATTCAAACTCTTATTAGTTACACCCAGATTCGAACGTCCTTATTTAATGATGTCAGTGCATGAAAACACACTCTATCTATGTTGTTCTCGTTTGTTATCAGTGAGTGACAGCTTGTGTATTCTTATGGGCGTTGTTGTATGAAATACTGACTGTGAAGAAACTCCTTTATTAGTGGTTTTAGATGACTGCAATAATGAAAGTGCTGCTGCTGAAAGAGCCAAGAGAGAGTGAAAATGAAGAAGACCCTTATATCAAGGTAATAATATAATAATAATATGATAATAATCGTCACAGTAGCTTTGAGAGAGTAATATTGGGCTTGTATTTCAGGAACTGGCTTCATATGGACATACAGCTGCTTTGATCCCGGTTCTGTCTTTCAAATTTGTGTCTCTAAATGAGCTTTTAGAGAGGGTGAGTTTGTGGAAATCTGATTCTGGAGTTGAATAAGGTTTTGTTTTATTAGATATGAACTGACTGTGTTTGTGAAACACCAGCTCTTTCAGCCCGAGAGGTTTGCAGGTCTGATCTTCACGAGTCCCAGAGCCGTGGAGGCCGTCAAGATGTGCTTAGACTCGCACACACACACACACAGTAAGTATAGATCACTCAGTCACAGGGTGGAAGAGTGTGGGAACATAAGCTTAAACAGTTGTTCATGGGTTCGATTACCAGAGGATGCATGAATTTAAAAAATAAAATGTATATCTTGCATGCAGTGTAAATGGCTTTGGATAAAAGTGTAAGTGTAAATGTTCTTCCGTGAGCGCTTAACCTCTTATAAAACAAAAAAACAAACAAAAATCCTTTTCCTTCAATCCTCCCGTGTCTTGGCTAATGCTTCTCTTGAGTAATGCCTGAACTGTGTGTTTTCAGCACTTCTTCTTGTGTTGTTTGTTCCTCTTCACGACGACTCGCTTGCTTTAGTCCTCATTTGTAAGTCGCTTTGGACAAAGGCGTCCACTAAATGACTAAATGTAAATGTTACTGTCTGTATGTGAAATAAGAGTTTAGTAAATGCTCACGGAAAACTACTAAAGTTTACAGTTTCATCACTTTTTATCACTTTTGTTACAAGTTGACATTGAATTTATCTCAGTTTGTTTAATGTTCACAGTGCATTATCTAGTGTTAACAGATACGACTTATGTTTTTAATAATGTGCATTAACATCACCTGAGATTAATACATCCGGCAGAGTCAGTAATGTTAACTAATGTCGTTAACTAGTCTGAATCTGATCAGATGAGAGCTTATTGTAGAGTGTTGCCTCTGTCAGGGCTGTCACAATGTATCGTGTCACAATGTATCGCAATACAAAAATGCATCAATATGTATCGCGGATAGTTCACCCAAAATAAAAATGACTGTGCGTGAAAAAGTGTCAGTACTACAGTAAACTACTATATATAATGTTGAATATAAAGTATAATAATGCAATGGGGGAATAAATGTGTGTCCTGATAATACCAGATATCAGTAAAGTGTCCTTCATTATTTTAAATATATCTAGTCAGTGACAGTGAAAGCATATTCATCTACAATAATTCAGTATTTTCAGCTTCAGAATCATGAATATTGTTATTCTGGCGTCTCTATTGTCCTGCTTTGGGTTTCAGCACCAAGTCCAAGACTATTCATTTACACACACAATGTAGAACTAAATCTAGCATTTTAATCAATAGTTCATTTTTTGTTAACTTTTATCATATGTCTTGGAGTATGGCAGTAATATGGTATGGTGAGTTCATTATCGTGACATGAGTGTATCGTTACACCTGTACTTTCTCTTATCTCGTGTCTTCATCCTCCAGAATGGGACGCAGTGAAAGACGAGTGGAAAGCAAAGTCAGTTTATGTGGTTGGAAAAGCGACAGCATCTTTAGGTACGTGTCAGCTGAACACACACATCTCTGAACACACACATCTCTGAACACACACACTCTGAACACACACATCTCTGAACACACACTTCAGCTGAACACACACATCTCTGAACACACACATCTCTGAACACACACACCCGAACGTTTCCTCGCAGGTGTTCGGTGGGATTCACACGTCCCTGTCGTTTCCCTGATCAGTGTTTTATGGTGAAGGAAGTGTGTGTGTGTGTGTGTGCGTGTGTGCGTGTGTGCGTGTGTGTGTGTGTGTGTGTGTGTGTGTGTGTGTGTGTGTGTGTGTGTGTGTGTGTGTGTGTGTGTGTGTGTGTTTGCTGCACACCTGCGTCCTGGCAGTAAATCTGCTCACACCTGGGGCCGGTTGCATAAACATAGCCATTATGTTAAGACAGTGTCTTAAGTTCAAATATGACCCAATAGCAGTTAATCAGGGGCAGTCAGCCTTAGTTTTTGCCATCAAATTAGTCTAATCTACATTTTTATGTAACTGATTTAAAAAAGATATGAACAGTCTTAAAGAAAATAAATTGATGTCTAAGTTGTAAGACTGCTTTATGCAACCGGCCCCTGAACGCCACCTGTGCTTCATCATCACATGACCTTCTTCTCTCATCATCCTCGTCTTTGCAATTACTTTTTATTAAGAGCATACCCAGATATATATATATATATTATTATGTTTGTGCTGAAATAAGACTTCACTCTTGAGTGACCCTTATAGATGTGACATCAGATCTGCACCGTCAGCCTCCAGTGAAACTGTCAGATCTTGATCATCATGTCTTTGCAGTCGCAGGTTTTAATAGTTGTGTTGAAATGTTTAGTTGCAGATCTGGGTCTGTGTCCGCTGGGTGAAGAAACGGGAACCGCAGACTCTCTCTCACTGCTCATCCTGCAGAGTACGACACACACACACACACACACACACACACACACACACACACACACACACCAGACTCTCTCTCACTGCTCATCCTGCAGAGTACGACACACACACACACACACACACCAGACTCTCTCTCACTGCTCATCCTGCAGAGTACGACACACACACACACACACACACACACACACACACACACACACACACACACCAGACTCTCTCTCACTGCTCATCCTGCAGAGTACGACACACACACACACACACACACCAGACTCTCTCTCACTGCTCATCCTGCAGAGTACGACACACACACACACACACACACACACACACACACACACACACACACCAGACTCTCTCTCACTGCTCATCCTGCAGAGTACGACACACACACACACACACACACACACACACACACACACACACACCAGACTCTCTCTCACTGCTCATCCTGCAGAGTACGACACACACACACACACACACACACACACACACACACACACACACACACACACCAGACTCTCTCTCACTGCTCATCCTGCAGAGTACGACACACACACACACACACACACACACCAGACTCTCTCTCACTGCTCATCCTGCAGAGTACGACACACACACACACACACACACACACACACACACACACACACACACACACACCAGACTCTCTCTCACTGCTCATCCTGCAGAGTACGACACACACACACACACACACACACACACACACACACTTCATCTCTCTGAGGCCAGCAGAATATAACACACTTGTATAATAACTGTGTTTGCTGTATAAATGAGTGTGTGTTCATGTTGAGTTTCAGGAGAGAACCGAGAGTCTCTGCCGCTGTTCTTTCCCTGTGGATCCATCAAACGGGAAGTCCTGCCCACCGCACTCAGAAACAACCGTGAGACCATCTATCCAAACATTTACACACCGAACACAATCCAAAATGTTGCATAAAAATCATTGTTAGTGTTTCTTATGCAGAGAAAACAAATTAAATTCTATTTTACATAAGAATGAAGCTTTCTGTTTGCAATATGATGTTTCTGTTAAAGGAACACGCCGACTTTTTGGGACTTTATCTTATTCCCTGTATCCCCCAGAGTTAGATAAGTCCACACATACCCTTCTCATCTCCGTGCGTGCCGTAACTATGTCTGACGCACCCACCGCTAGCCTAGCTTAGCACAAAGACTGGAGGTAAATGGCTCCAGCTAGCATACTGCTCCCAATAAGTGACAAAATAACTATATTCTCAGAAGGCGAAGCACTGCTACTTCTGCGGAGTGATTAGCGCAACACCTGAAAAGCACCGTTGTTACTTCCATCAACAAAACCAACGTGACTAGCTAGCTAGTAGCGAGCAAATCACTCTGCAGAAGTAGCAGTGCTTCGCCTTCTGAGAATATAGTTCCCAGTATGTATACGGTTAGAAGATGGCTGTGTGTCATGTGACCTTGTTATTCGTACACGCTGTGACTATACACATCACAACATGTAAATAGGAAAATATTGGCGTTATTTTGTCACTTATTGAGCGCAGTATGCTAGCTGGAGCCATTTACCTCCAGTCTTTGTGCTAAGCTAGGCTAGCGGTGGGTGCGTCAGACAGAGTTACGGCACGCACGGAGATGAGAAGGGTATGTGTGGACTTATCTAACTCTGGGGGATACAGGGAATAAGATAAAGTCCCATATAGTCGGCGTGTTCCTTTAAGATTATGGAGTATTATGCACATTTAGCAGGTTTTATCACCCCAGAATAATCCTATAAATGAGTTGTTTCTAGTCTTTGACTCAGTGTGGATGTTTCCTCTGTTTCTGTGTCAGGCGTTCCTCTGGAGACTCTGACCGTCTATCAGACTTCTGAACATCCTGATCTGCAGAACAACATCACGGATTACTTCACGCAGCAGGTCATACATACAGATATTATTATATATATTCTCAGTGTTGATGCGCAGAAGTTTAAATACCTTTCAAATGTTACACAGACTTCAGATGCAAAACCCTCTAAGTCTTTTAGATTAGCATTTTTATCAGGCTCTTGTTTAGATTCAGTAATTTCACTTTAATGGCCATGAAAAGTTTATTAGTCAGTTATTGAAATGCATTATTTAAACTTAAATACTTAAAAAAATGTCCCTGATGAGAGTAAAATTAAAAACAAAAATGCTCATTTAAAAGAAAAAATGTCAGACAGACTTAAAGTCTTCATTACATTTATTAATATATATATTTTAAAACAATATAATTATATTTAAGTTAATATATTCCAAGTATTGTTGATGGGCAGAATTTTAAATAACTTTTACATTTTAATTATTTTATTTTTTATTTAAATATAATTATATTTTCAAGTGCAAATGTTGATGGGCAGAAACTTTAAAGTTTTACATTTATATATATATTTTTATTTATTTAAATATAATAATATGCAATATTCAAGTGTATATTCTCAATGTTGTTACATTTTTTTAAATGAATTGAAAATTAAATTGAATTTAAATAATGTAATTTTATTCAAGTGTGTATATATTGTCCAAAATCAATGTTGATGGGCAGAATATTTAATAACTTTACAATTTTGCATATTAAATTCCATGTATAATTATTTTCATTTTATTTGAATCATATAATCACATTCTAAAGTGTTATGTTTATAAATGTAATAAAATGAAGTGTTGTTTTACGATGTAAATAATGCGTATCAGTGATAAAAATTAGCTCAGGTGTCACCTGTGTTACTCACCTGAGTGAGTGTGTGTGTGTGTGTGTGTGTGTGTGTGTGTGTGTGTGTGTGTGTGTGTGTTCAGGGCGTCCCTGCTAGTATGGCGTTCTTCAGCCCGTCAGGAGTGACGTTCTGTTTGGACTTGTTGAAGAGACTGTCAGGATCTCAGCTGGAGCAGATAAAGGTGTGACACACACACACACACACACACACACACACACACACACACATCAGAGATGTATCCTTCATCCCAGCTGTGACAGAGCTGTGTTCTTCAGTTTGCAGCGATCGGACCCACGACGGCGGACGCGCTGGAGTCTCACGGACTGACGGTCAGATGTTGTGCTGAGAAACCCACGGCTAAACACCTCGCCACTGCCATCACACGGGCCCTGCAGTGACCTCTGACCCCTGACCCCTGACCTCTGACCCTCAGCCCCTCAGAGTTCAGGGAAGCTTTGCATTGGCAAAAATTTGTCAGTATATATGGATATAAGATATAAATAATGTTTTAAATGAACTTTTATCTATCTGTATTAGTAGGAAGAAGAAAACATTTCATCAGTTTATCAGCACAAGAATCATTATCATGTTTTGCACTAAATTGTGTTTGTTCAGGAATCTCCTTATTGATGTGTTTAATGTTGAATGCAAATGACTTTCAGTGTGATGTTATCAATGTGAACTGGAGATAAAAAACGAAATGTTGTGCTATGAGTCATGATACTTTGATGGAATATGCTTTATAAAGTGAAGTATTAAAAAACATTGTATAATCTCCTCAAATAATGTTGATGAGCATAATCTAAATAACATAAAAAGGTTACATTTTTAATTAGATTTCTAATTATTTCAATTTTATCTAAATATAAAAAATATAAATATATATTCAAGTGTACATGCTCAATGTTGATGGGCAGAAATTTAAGTAACTTTGAAATTTTACATTTTAATTATTTTAATTTTATTTAAATAATATAATTAAATTAAAGTGGACATTCTCCTTAATGTTGATGGCAGAATTTTAAATAACTAACATTATTCATTACATGTATAATTAATTTGATTTAAATCATATAATTTAAGTAATGCACGAAGTCATGACAGTGAGTGACGGGCGCGCGCTCAGGTGTGTTTCTCTCATAGACAGTAGGCTATAAAGGTTTCTCTCGGGCACGCGCTCATGTGTGTTTCTCGGGCAGGTGTGAGTCGCGCGCGCATGCACGCGCTCAGGTGTGTTCCTCGGGCAGGTGTGAGTCGCGTGGCTCATATGCAGCTGGATGAAGGTGGTGACTTGTTTTGGGGTGTAATAATCCTCCGCTGTTTCACACAGAGGCGCGAGCGCGTGAGGAAGTTATTAAGACACGCCCCCTCTCATCTATAGGCAGTATAAACCGCGTGTCGAGTTCAGTCTAACTCCGAGTACAGAGTCTCAGTCACACACACACACACACACGAGTCTCAGTGCTGGACAGACTCTAACGATGCTGGTCGCGATCCGGCTGATCTTCATCCTTCGGTCCTTCATCTTCATCAGCGCAGAGAAGATCTTCCACAGCAGAGATCATTCAGATGTGCTGAGCGACATCCATAGGGCTGAGCTCATCACTGACACCGACACTGCAGAGGTTCATCCATCTACTCTGTCTATCTGTCCATCTGTCTATCTATCTATCTATCTATCTATCTATCTATCTATCTATCTATCTATCTATGACTAAATAGGTTTAGTTATTGGCCTATACTGATCTCTGCCTCTCTCTGTATAATCTCAGGTGTTTCTGTCTAAGTATGGGTTCATTAAAGCAGGAGACGGCGATGATCCTCAGACCTCAGCAGAAGCTTCGGGTGATTCGGACATCGGTCTCTCTCTGGACCTTCAGGAGGACGGATCCACATCGCATGATCTCCAGTTCCTCGCAGCGCTGAAGGACTTCCAGAGACTCAATGCTCTTCCAGTCACGGGTGTGTTTGATGACGCCACCAAAGCAGCCATGAATAAACCCAGATGTGGCGTCCCGGACCTGGACGAGGAACCGGATTCTGCTGAACACGACACCGCTGAGTCCAACAGCACCACGACACTCGATCACACTGATGCTGTGAATGATACTCGGACATCTAGTGATACCCAACCTCCTGCGAGGAAGAAACGGCACCTGGCAGTGCTTCTGAAGAGCAGGAGGAGGAGGAGAGATGCTGGCGAGGGCTCGGGACACATGGCGTTCTCCAAGAGTCCTCAGACGAGCAGGAGGAGGAGAGACACCGGCGAGGGGTCGGGACACATGGCGTTCTCCAAGAGTCCTCAGACGAGCAGGAGGAGGAGAGACGCCGGCGAGGGCTCGGGACACATGGCGTTCTCCAAGAGTCCTCAGACGAGCAGGACCAGGAGAGACACCGGCGAGGGGTCGGGACACATGGCGTTCTCCAAGAGTCCTCAGACGAGCAGGAGGAGGAGAGACGCCGGCGAGGGGTCGGGACACATGGCGTTCTCCAAGAGTCCTCAGACGAGCAGGAGGAGGAGAGACGCCGGCGAGGGCTCGGGACACATGGCGTTCTCCAAGAGTCCTCAGACGAGCAGGAGGAGGAGAGACGCCGGCGAGGGGTCGGGACACATGGCGTTCTCCAAGAGTCCTCAGACAAGCAGGAGGAAGAGAGACGCCGGCGAGGGCTCGGGACACATGGCGTTCTCCAAGAGTCTCCTGAAGTGGCGTCTGATCGGGGAAGGTTACAGCAGTCAGCTGTCCATCGATGAGCAGAAGTACATCTTCAGACTCGCCTTCCGCATGTGGAGTGAAGTTTCCCCGCTGCAGTTTGTTGAGGACGTTCACTCTCCTCTGGAGGACATCGACATCAGACTGGGCTTCGGGACAGGTCGGTTCATCTAAAAATTACAATTCAGTCATTATTACTCACCCTCATGTCGTTCCAAACCTGTAAGACTTTCGTTCATCTTCTAAACACTAATGAAGAGATTTCTGTCCCTCCATTGACAACCTAAGCAACTACCACTTCAAAAAGTTCATGAAGAGATCGTAAAAAATAATACATATGAATTTAGCAGTTTAGTCTTACATTTCTGAGACTCGATCGCTTTATCACTCAATTAGAATAATCAGTGCTTTCCTGCTATGTTAATTTGATAAATCATGTTTTTTCTGATTTAATCAATCTTAATACAATATTAAGAATTAAAAACTTTACTAGAATTTTTTTCTGATTGTATTAAATAAGCTTTATACAATATTAATATATTTCTGTTGTAATTTATTCATTTTGGTGCAGAACTGAAAGTCAGTCTAAAACCTCAGCCCTTTATTCTCACTTCATTCTTTTAGGATAAGTGTTTTATTTTCACGTGTGTAACTCTGTGTTGACGGAGCCTCTGCTGCCCCCTACAGGCCGGCATCTGGGCTGCTCTCAGCGGTTTGACGGCGCCGGCCGAGAGTTTGCTCACGCGTGGTTCCTCGGAGACATTCATTTCGATGATGATGAGCATTTCACTGTCCCAAACATGGGCAACGGGATCAGTCTTCTTAAGGTAATGTGAGAGCATGCGCTAAACTACAGAAGCTCAGAGAAACCAGACTAGGTTCACAAATCAGCATGAAACTGAAGTCACTCTCATCTTTTCTTCCCTACTGTGTCGTATATCCGAGTGAAACGCTTCTGGAACAAGAACAAATGTAGAGTGGGGCTTGATTTTAGGCCGGGGCACAATGCATTATTTTTTATTGTGCATTTGCATATTTCGCATTTGTATTTTGCATTATCTTGCATTGTGCATTTGTATCTTGCATTGTGCATTTGCATATTTCGCATTTGTGTATTTTGCATTTATATTTAGCATTATCTTGCATTGTCCATTTGCATATTTCACATTTGCATATTTCACATTTTGCATTTATATTTTGCATTAATTTGCATTATCTTGCATTGTGCATTTGCATATTTCACATTTGTGTATTTAGCATTTGTATTTTGCATTATCTTGCATTGTGCATTTGTATTTTGCATTTGCATATTTTGTATTTTGCATTTATATTTTGCATTTATATTTTGCATTAATTTGCATTATCTTGCATTGTGCATTTGCATATTTAGCATTTGTGCATTTACAAATTTTGCATTAATTTGCATTTTACATTTGTATTTTGCAGTTTGCATATTTAGCATTTGTATTTTGTCGGGCGGTATTTTGTATTTTGTTGATTGTGTCTGTGGGGAATTGATTGGATGGTTGTGGTTTGCTATTGGCTGATCTCATGTGAGTGACAGGTTATAGCCCCGCCCTAGTCATCAGAGAAGAGATGCTGCAAAAGAGACTGTTGATGTGTGATGACTACTGTAGGATACCTTTGGTATTTTGTTTTGTCCAGTGTAAAAGTAGCACTGATTTAATCAAACATCTCACTGATGCGCTAAACTGAATACAGTACACACCTCTGACACTGACACCTGTGCGTCTGAATCTCTGTGATGTGTTCAGGTAGCGGTTCACGAGATCGGGCATGTTCTAGGGCTTCCTCACATCTACCGGCCCGGGTCCATCATGCAGCCCAGTTACCTTCCTCAGGACGGAGGCTTCGAGATCGACTGGATGGACAGAAAGTCTGTTCAGAGCCTGTACGGTGAGACCTGAGATCACACGCTGGGGGGAAGCTGCTTTATTTCTACAGCGCTTCATACAAGATCGTTTCAAAGCAGCTTTACACGGAGAACCAGGAGAACAGTGATCAATGATGCGAACAGAGTTCAGCTGGTGTTGTTATTCAGCTGAAGTTAATTCAGTTCAGTTCAATAACTGTGTAAAGTTCATTAAATACATCCAGCTCATATCACACTAAAATCAACAGGGTGAAACAAATGAATTATATTTTTATTATTATATATATGCATTAAGAAAATGACACCTATTCTTACGATTTCTACATTTTCTAGACAAGTTAAACACATTTCAACCCAAATTCTCATTTCTGTAATGTATAAAAATATTGTGAAGTACAATAGTAAGTATACAGTATTATTTGTTGTACATGTGTGGATGATTTTCATCACTGGTTTAGCATTTGTTTTTCATCACACTAACGGGAATTAGAGTTGCAAATGTCTTTGATTGTCATGAAAATAATGCTACAATCAAATTTACATTTATGCATCTGGCAGATGCTTTTATCCAAAGATAAAAAGATTTGTTTTCTTCAAGCATAAAGTGAAGTATCTAAATGTTTCCTGTGTGTTTTCTGCGTCAGGTGTGTGTACGGGTCGCTTCAGTACCGTGTTTGATTGGATCAGGAAGGAGCAGACGCCCTACGGTGAGGTCGTGGTGCGTTTTAACACCTACTTCATGCGGGACGGCCTGTACTGGCTGTACGAGAACCGTAATAACAGGACGCGCTTCGGGGATCCAGTGGTGGTGCCGGTGGGCTGGCACGGGCTCCCCTCCGGTGGAGTGGACGCTTACGTCCACGTGTGGAACCGCAAAACAGATGCGGTCTACTTCTTTAAAGGTGTTTATTTACTTCATAAGAGTTCCAAAAACATAATCTTTGCTGAAAGACTAATAAAGATGCATCGTACATAGAGATTAAAGCATGAGATCATTTGCAAAAGTTTCGTGTGTGAGCAGTAAACAGTGTACTTTTGTAACTGTACATTTGCATATTTTGCATTCTTTTGCATTGTGCAGTTGCATATTTTACATTTGCATTATTTTGCATTGTGTATTTACAAATTTTGCATTCTTTTGCATTGTGCAGTTGCATAATTTACATTTTCATTATGTATTTGCATTAATTTGCATTATACATTTGTATTTTGCAGTTTGCATATTTTGCATTTGCATATTTTGCATTTGCATATTTTGCATTAATTGTGTATTTGCATTATTTTGCATTTGTATTTAAAAAAATGTTTTGCACTGTGCAATTGCATATTTTACATTTGCATTATTTTGCATTGTGTATTTACAAATTTTGTATTTTACATTGTGCATTTGCATATTTTGCATAGTGCAGTAGCATGATTTACATTTTGCATTAATTTGCATTATACACTTGTATTTTGCAGTTGCATATTTTGCATTATGCAGTTGCATAATATACATTTGCATTATGTATTTGCATTTTGCATTAATTTGCATTAATTTGCATTAATTTGCATTATACATTTGTATTTTGCAGTTTGCATATTTTACATTGTATTTTGCATTATTTTGCATTTGTATATTTTGCATTGGTATTTTGAATTAAGCATTTTTATTTTACAGTTGTATTTTGCATGGCCCTTGATCACTTATTATTAGATATAATGAATTAGTCCTCAGTATTTTCTGATTCAGGCTTTTCCTGCAGTCTGAGTGTAAACTGCAGATATGAGCATGTGTGTGTGTTGTGGTCTCAGGTGTGCAGTACTGGCGTTATGACAGTGAGAATGATCAGGTGTTCACCGAGGACTCTGACGGACACTCATATCCTCGCCTGATCTCGGAAGGCTTTCCCGGTGTGTCTGGACCGCTGGACACTGCGTACTACGACAGGAGAGACGCTCATATCTACTTCTTTAAAGGCTCACAGGTAACAGCTGCTCGTGTTTTACAGTTACATGTTGCATTTTGACAATGCAAGATGAAAAAGTTGTTTGGTCAGAGTTTATTAGCGATAGTAATTGCTAGATTACGTGTCACAATATATCACAATACAAAAATGCAACAATATGTATTGTGGATAGTGACAATATATATAGTGTATAGTTCACCCAAAATGAAAATTAACTGTGTGAGAAAAAAATCTGTTGTACATTAAACTTCTATATATAATGTTGAATATAATGCATAATAATGCAATGGGGGAATATATGTGTGTCCTGATAATACCAGATATCCAGTAAAAGTGTCCTACATTATTTTAAATATATCTAGTCAGTGACAGTGAAAGCATATTCATCTACAATAATTCAGTGTTTTCATCTTCAGAATCATGAATATTGTTATTCTGGCGTCTCTATTGTCCTGCTTTGGGTTTCAGCACGTCCAAGACTATTCATTTACACACACAATGTAGAACTAAATCTAGTATTTTAATCAACAGTTATTGTTAACCTTTTACCAGATGTCTTGGAGTAGCGCAGTAATATGGTATCATGAGTTCAGTATCATGAGTTCACTCATGGTGACACGAGTGTATGGTGACACGAGTGTATGGTGACACGAGTGTATCGTGGCACGAGTGTATCGTGACACGAGTGTATGGTGACACGAGTGTATGGTGACACGAGTGTATGGTGACACGAGTGTATGGTGACACGAGTGTATGGTGACACGAGTGTATGGTGACACGAGTGTATGGTGACACGAGTGTATGGTGACACGAGTGTATGGTGACACGAGTGTATGGTGACATGAGTGTATGGTGACACTAGTGTATGGTGACGAGTGTATGGTGACACGAGTGTATGGTGACAAGAGTGTATCGTGACACGAGTGTATCGTGACACGAGTGTATGGTGACACGAGTGTATGGTGACACGAGTGTATCGTGACACGAGTGTATGGTGACACGAGTGTATGGTGACACGAGTGTATGGTGACACGAGTGTATGGTGACACGAGTGTATGGTGACACGAGTGTATGGTGACACGAGTGTATGGTGACACGAGTGTATGGTGACAAGAGTGTATCGTGACACGAGTGTATGGTGACACGAGTGTATGGTGACACGAGTGTATGGTGACACGAGTGTATGGTGACACGAGTGTATGGTGACACGAGTGTATGGTGACACGAGTGTATGGTGACACTAGTGTATGGTGACGAGTGTATGGTGACACGAGTGTATGGTGACACGAGTGTATGGTGACACTAGTGTATGGTGACGAGTGTATGGTGACACGAGTGTATGGTGACGAGTGTATGGTGACACGAGTGTATGGTGACGAGTGTATGGTGACACGAGTGTATGGTGACACGAGTGTATGGTGACACGAGTGTATCGTGGCACGAGTGTATGGTGACGAGTGTATGGTGACACGAGTGTATGGTGACACGAGTGTATGGTGACGAGTGTATGGTGACATGAGTGTATGGTGACACGAGTGTATGGTGACATGAGTGTATGGTGACGAGTGTATCGTTACACTAGTAATCACACAATATTAATGTGCAGGTGTTCCGGTTTGATGTGCGCGTGCACCGCTTGTCCTCCTCTTCTCCTCGACTGCTCTCTGAGGTCTTTCCTGCTGTTGTTCCCGGGAATCACCCGGTCGCTCACCTGGACGCGGCGTACTTCTCTTACACACACAACAGTGTGTTCCTGCTGAAGGGCTCGGGGTTCTGGCGAGTGTTGAGCGGGAGAGAGCGCAGACGAGGAGCTCCTCTCTCAGGGAACGGCCTGATGCCTCGCAGAGACCTGGACCAGCAGTGGTTCGACATCTGTGACGTACACCACAGCTCTCTGAGAACCGCTCGCAGGTGATCTCTCACACACACACACACACACACACACACACACACACACACACACACACACACACACACACACACACACACACACACACAGAGACCTGGACCAGCAGTGGTTCGACATCTGTGACGTACACCACAGCTCTCTGAGAACCGCTCGCAGGTGATCACACACACACACACACACACACACACACACACACACACACACACACACACACACACACACACACACACACACACACACACACAGAGAGACCTGGACCAGCAGTGGTTCGACATCTGTGACGTACACCACAGCTCTCTGAGAACCGCTCGCAGGTGATCTCACACACACACACACACACACACACACAGAGACCTGGACCAGCAGTGGTTCGACATCTGTGACGTACACCACAGCTCTCTGAGAACCGCTCGCAGGTGATCTCACACACACACACACACACACACACACACACACACACACACACACACACACAGAGAGACCTGGACCAGCAGTGGTTCGACATCTGTGACGTACACCAGAGCTCTCTGAGAACCGCTCGCAGGTGATCTCACACACACACACACACACACACACACACACACACAGAGAGACCTGGACCAGCAGTGGTTCGACATCTGTGACGTACACCATAGCTCTCTGAGAACCGCTCGCAGGTGATCTCACACGGTTCACAGACATGCAGGTCAACAATGGTTTGATTAGTTTTTTTTCATTTTAGAAATTATTTATTTATTTATATTAATTTGACAATTTTACGATATAATTCATGTGCATCATTGATGGCAGAACCGTATGTTTCAGCATATCTGAATATGAACAGATGCAAATGATATTTGAGAGCGGTCGTGTCGTGTTTTCTGTGACTGTGAGTTATGATATTTGAGCACAAAATCACTGAAATAATTCTAATAATTCTTTGTGTTTGGTATTTATGTCAATCAGCCTGTATGATTCAGTGCAACACAAGACTCGACAAAAACATGTATTTATGTACAGTTTGCTGGAAAATGACTCCCTATTTATCTTATTTATTGTTTGTTTGTTATGAATATGAATAAACGTGTGGATGTTTTATCTCGTGGGTTTGAAAGTAGAACAGTATTTAAATGACGATATTAAAGTTTTCGTCTGAGAAAGAATGCGAACGCAGTGCTAAAGTGCTAAAGAAAGTGAAAAGAACGTGTGAGTAAATGAGGGAGAATAGAAAGTTAAAGGAAAGTTGATAGATGGAAGTCGTAAGAAGATTGAAGGTTAAAAGAAGGAAAGATTTAAGTCTTAAGGGAATCCTTTGAAGGAAAGATCTATAATAATATTCTTTTTTTTTTTTTTTTAAGTACTGTATTTTATTTTATTTTTCTAAACTGTTTTAATTATTCTTATTTCTCTTCATTATTTTAATTTCTTCTATGTAAAGCACTTTGAATTGCCATTGTGTATGAAATGTGCTATATAAATAAACTTGCCTTGCCTTGCCTTGCCTCGTGACATTCAGAAATATGTTGTGTTGAGAGGAACAAACATGAGTCTTCATATTGTTTCTTAATATCTAATGACAGCGGCTTCCAGTTTAAATTCTTCGTTAATACTGAACCTGTCAAACTGATGATCACACACACACACACACAAACACACACACACACACGGACATGATTCTGTGTTTTTATTAGCATTTTCATTAGCTTGTTCAGAAGTAATTTATCTCTCTCTCTCTCTCTCACTCTCTCTCTCTCTCTCTCTCTCTCTCACTCTCTCTCTCTCTCTCTCTCTCACACTCACACACTCACTTACTCACGCACAACTCTTCAACAAAAACTTAAGTCAACAAAGACTTAATCTTCTTAATATTCCCCTTTTTTTATGTAAATATATTTCTAGGGAGATAAAAAAAAAAAAAAGGTATATCACCTATAGAAAATGTTATACTAAATCACAGTAACACTTCTTCAGAGAAGTATAGGTGTCTATCCGGGTAATCTGAAGCAGCGCTGCATACAGTCCGACATCTCATTGACTTGTTTGCCCCTGGTGGAGCCGAGGATCCGGACGAGTTTGCTCTTAACATCTTCTGGAAGAGAGGGAGTGTCAGTTACTCAAATCATTAGCAAGTTGTTCAAAGTTCTGTCGCCTGTTGTGATTCCTAAATAAAGTGCAGATAAACATCCCGTTATCAGCAAGTGCCAAACTCTTAGACTGCCGAGAGTAAGAATGTCTCATCCTCTCCATCAACTAAATGAGGTGAGCACTTCGGGAAGATCTCCCATTGAGGAATTACTAAAGACACCCAGTTTCAGGGAGCGCTCTTTTCCCAGGTTCTGGAATTTTAGAGTTACTTTAGTTTTCTGAAAAGCTTACATCATGCAAAGTCCGACTGTGGTTGTGAGTAGTTAGTAGTTGAAGTAGTAGATTAGAAATGCTGAATCTTTTAGTGCTTAAAACTCACATTTCTAGACTTGCTTACACAGTCAAACCAACATTTACTCTCACACCTTCAACATTTCTCACATTATCACAGTTTATTCACTATAGTTTAGAAAATTGTAACAAAATATGACAAGAACTCAGAGTTAAACTGAGTCAGAACTAATTAATCTTGATAATGTCAGATTATAACATGATCAGGTCAAAGTGTCCGAATCATTTTTGGTCCCAAATTTGAATAAATGTTACTGGTAGTCACTGTATGAAGAATATTTAGGTATAATATCTCACAGTTTACTTTATGTCGCTCTCCTCACTTACATACATAACTATAGTGTCCTGATCACACTAATGAAAAAAGATCAAATTATTAAAAGCAATGAAAAAAAAGTTTAATTATTATTAATTAAATAAATAAAAGTTTATTATTATTATTATTATGTAGTGGTTGAACATTTAATGTATATTTTGAATTAAAATATATTTTTTGTTGTATGGAAGGGATTTTAGTTACAAACTGCCGTTTAAATATTAATAATTTACTGTTTATGTGTGCATAAATAAACATGTAAGCAATCTATTTAATGTAATCCCTTCTAAAAAATATGTTGTAAACTGCAACAACTTCAACTTTACAATATATTTTGTTTTAAAATTACAAAAGCCATTTACATTTACAATCTTAAATACATTTCTGGGTAAATGCATGCACTTTTTTATTTTTATAGAAACATTTACTGTAAAAATGTAAAAATAAAACTTATCGAAAATATATTTTATATATATAAATCTATAATAAATATATATTAGCAATATAGTGGTTGACCATTTTATGTATATTTGGATATGAAATAATATTTTTTTGTTGAATGGTGGGTATTTTAGTTACAAACTGCCGTTTAAATATTTATAATTTACTGTTTATGTGTGCATAAAAACATGTAAGCGATTTATGAATGTACACGATTGTGTTTACCAGCGTCTGACGCTTCTTCCTTTATCTGACACTCCTTGTTCCTGTCCTGTGGAATGACGTCACGTGTGAGCCTCTTAAACTCCTCTAGGGGGCAGCGCTGGGAACATCCCGGTAAAGACTCGGCGTACGGCTCAGACACAGTGCTGTCGTTGCGATAAAACATCTCCACTGAAAACGTCCTGAAAGAGAATATATTTTAGTTGACCAAAGATCTCTTAAAGGGGTGGTGTAATGCTCTTTTCACAAGATGTTAAATAAGTCTCTGATGTCCCCAGAGTGTGTGTGAAGTTTTAGCTCAAAATACCCCACAGATATTTTATTTTTACAGCATGTTGAAATTGTCACTTTTTGAGGGTGAGCAAAAACGCATGTGTGTGTCCCTTTAAATGCAAATGATGCAAAAATGCAAATGCAAAATGGTTTTTGGAGTTTTCAGATTTAAAAACGTCTATAGATATAAAGGCTGGTTCGTTCTGCTCTCACGGAACAGATAGATGATAATATGCTTATGTTCCGTCAGATGAAATCCTGCAGGTGTCGGCGCTTTCTCCGTCCATGTAATAAATGCACATCCATGAATGAGCGCGGATTTTCTAGCGCATTTAACGTACTTGAACTTCATAGGTAATATATCTATGGTTTAACTCATTTGAGAGGCGGCCAAAATCAGAATTTAAAATGGACTGAATAAGCTCTCTACGAACTTGACGAGCGATGCCGCTCTGACGGACCATAGACTATAAAAAAGTGTACTGACATGTAACTGTTATGCACATAAATCACTGTCACACACACTCTCTCATATTAAGTTACTGCATAATACATTTTCAACTAGCAGAATAGTACAGAATCACGATACACAGTCTCACTTGTTGCCATGTCTTTTAACTATTATAATATTTCGAAGGGCAAAAACAGGAACTTTTAATTGGCTTTACATCATCAACTGTCACTTTAGCGCGAGGCCCTGTGCAGTCGCAGACTTGGTACTGTCAGTAGTATATAGCATAGCATTACCTCCCCAGCCGCCCCGCCTCTTTGCCCATTTTCTGTTATCCAGGAGTGACGCAAGGTGACGCGAGGCCAAGATGGCGACGGCCGACTCCGCCCACTTTAGGCTTCAAAAATGCTCTTCAGAAACCTATGGGTGACGTCACGGACACTACATCCATATTTTTTTACAGTCTATGGTTTAAACCGGAGTCAGACAATGATGGAGAGACTCGAGAAGAAGTGACAACATGCAGAGCAACAGGACGTTTCTAAACGGCTAGTTGAGTTTGTGTTGCTGATGTGGAGTTAACTATCTTCAATTAGCATATTCTGTCATGATAATCTATAAGTCGCTCGTTGTACGATGCCTACAGAGTGACATGATATTGCATTTGTGTTTCGAACTGTATTGCAATAAATGTGAAAAGACGGATGCGACAGCTTTAGCTGAACTCACAAATGAGCTCGACTACAACTCTTCCTCTTCTCAACATGCACTGCGTGTTCCCGGGGGCGGGGTTATGTAAATTCTAGGGTTAGTTAGTGATGTCATTAGCCTGGGGGACGGGGTTTATGTAAATTCTAGGGTTAGTGATGTCACTAACCTGGGGGCGGGGTTTATATAAATTCTAGGGTTAGTGATGTCACTAACCTGGGGAGGGGTTTATATAAATTCTAGGGTTAGTGATGTCACTAACCTGGGGGCAGAGTTTATGTAAATTATAGGGTTAGTGATGTCACTAACCCGGGAGGAATGTGGTGTAGTCTCTACCAGCCGTTTGTTGTAGTCCTTAAAAAGCGATTTCTGTAAAAGTAAATATCTCCCTTTGCTTTGAACTTTGAGCGTTGTAACTTTGCAGATGTTGTTTATGATCAAACAGCAACATTACACACTAACTAAAGTTAGAAAAGTCAAATCATAATCAACCACCCCTTTACGAAACACAAGTTTAGGAAATGCACAGACAGTGTGTTACCCGTTCTCTTGGTGAAGTTCGATGAGATGACACGAGGCGAAAGGAGGCTGCAGGCCATTAAACACATTCAGAGCTTCTTGTAGAGCGACAATAGTTGTGTCATGCTAGAGTTACAGGAGAAAACATTACAAGAACTGCTCTCTCTAAACAACACACTTCATCTGCCTGAAAAAGGGAAGTTTAGCGTGCACATGACTCACAGCGGAGTACACCATCATCTTCAGTTGTTGTTTAGTGTGTGGATCTGCAGCAGCTGAGAGACTCTGAATGATCTGATTTAACAGCAAGCCTGCGAATGAGAGCGCAAGCACAGAGTCACATGACCACTATACTGCACATGTGGAACAGTCCATTGTTCTTTACATTGACATGTCCCTGCACTATAATTACACACAGTTTCATGCATATGTGTGCATAAAAGACTGTTTAATTATGAAAATGCTCTGCCAAGAATGTCTAAGACAGGCACAACATTTTTTTTTTAAATGTAATACTGTCAGTGTTTAACCTCATTTAAATGTTTTTCTCTTGCATTTGCTTTTTATTCGATCATTTAAAAATAGAAAAAAGCCACCGCTCATCCGTCAATGAAGTCTTGTAGTGAGGTGCTGCTAATCATCATGGAAGATTATAAAAATACAGCAGCCGCACACTCAAACACTGTGCAAGATCAATTTATTAGCAAGCTTTCGGTCTTACGACCTTCTTCAGGCATACAAACAGAGTGAATGTGGCCATACAAAAGGGCTCTTGCCAATCACCTCTCCTATTCGATCATTTAAAAAAAAAAAAGTAAAATGTAATAAACAATAAGATGCTCTTAAGGGATAAGCTCTCACCTCCCTGAAGTCTGCACTTCTCCTTTTGCGCATAGACTCCAAACATAATCTGATAAGAAAAGTCCTTCAGCACCTTCAGTTTTTCCATCACATCTGGAGTCACCCAGTCTGGAAGCGGCTTATTATTTTTTTTCTTGGGAAGGAGAAGAACAGAACTGATCTGACACAATTCATGGAGTCTGACTGAGCATATATAGATCAGACTGCAATAAAATGATGGAACAGTGATTCAGAAAGGGTAAAGAGCGTTCAATATCACGAAAGAGCACACACACACACACACACACACACACACACACACACACACACACACACACACACACACACACACACACACACACTCTTTTGTTTCAGAAGTATTTTTCCTCATTCACTTTTCCCATTGGGATTTAAGAACAGTCTTAGTTAAAGTGTTATAAGCCACGAACCAAATTACGAGGTGAATCACAACAAGCAAAAAAGAATATGAAAATTGGACAAAAAGACAAAAGATACCATGAAAATAAATAATGACAATCAAATGAATAAAACTACTGATTTAAAGATGTTGATTATGTATAAAGAAACAATATATTTTACATATATTGCAAAATATGCACAAACATTTCAGTAGTTTGAGTACTTTATCAAGTTATCGTTAAAAATAAATTTTCCCTATGGAAAAAAATTCAGATTTTTACTTTTAGAAATCTAATGTTGCACTTTGTAATGAGATTGATTAAAAAAAGATGAAGTCATGAATGCTATGTGAAATGTGAAACTCACCTCACAGAACAACGCGTCATAGACAAACCAAACAGAGTCAACGGAGGCGGTGTCCAGTCCTGTTTTATTTCTCACCAATTCTAAAAGTTCCTGCATAAAAACACAATGACATTAAACCATGATTGTTTTTTATTGCACATTTACATTGCAAGATAGGGAACATACTAACGTTGTAACCCAGCTAACAGGGAACGTTCCCAGAACATTCACTAACGTTCTTTAAAAGTTGTGTAAATGTTAGTACAAAACATTATTAAAATAATGTTTTTGGAACGTTCTTATAACGTTATTATTACATGGCTTGGTTGAATTCCGATGTAGAATGCGGTGTGTTATTTCTTGATAACACACCGCTGCGAAGTATAACACACCGTTGCCATGAAAACCAGAGCGTTGCTATGGACGCGGAACGGACTATTTTCTTTAGCGGAAGCAATACAATCGTTTTTAAATCAATAAACTACTTTTTAAATCAATATTTTGTGTCAAATTATTTATTTATTTTGTAGGTAGCCATGTAATAAGCGGGATAATGTATAGCGAGGTGGTCGTTAGTGAATAACCACCCCTTCAGGCTCCGCTTCGTGTCGGGGTCCCGTTCAGCCTGTCGGGGGTGTGTTCGCTATAACGACCGCCTCGATATACATGAGAAAACGTTCTTAGAACATAATTTTGTTAGATGGGAAGACACACTTCCTAACATGAAGCAAGTCATGAAATGGAACTCCTGACTCCTGACAACAACAAAAAAAAGTTTATTAGGACAGCAGTAAATATTTACGTTGTGTCCCAATGACACACTACTTTGCACATATACACTATGTAGGCTACTCAATTATATAGTGTACAGAGATCGCGTTAACCGAACATTTTAACCGAAACAAACTTTTCTTTAGCAGTAATAAGTTAACTGAAAAATCTGAAAGCCGTCCGTCATTGTGACAGATTCTGATTGTATATTTTGTACTGTAATTCTCACTCCTGTCCACTTGGTGGCGAGGGCGCTCTTGCTGACTATCAAGTTAATGGTCAACGAATGGCTTTTCTGAGTTACGTGACATTCTGCGGTTGAAACCATAGATATCATATAATAAAGGCTAGATGTCTTACGGCGGAGTCACTTCCGGCATCACCGGCGGCCATCTTACCACAGGGAAGCTGTGAATTAAGGTGAGTGATCAGCACGCACACAAATCCTCTTATCTCGCTGAAATCTTGACGGATTTACAAACGGTTTGGTTTCTTACAAACGTTATTAACGTGGCTATAATTCTTTCATATGGAAGTCCATTGTTATAATTATTCATATGTATGCAGTGTCATAACTACGAGTCTGACGTTTATAACAAACCAAACCGTTTGAAAATCGGTAGAAAATTGAGCAAGTTATGGTTATTTAAAAGTACATGCACCATGTTACGAGTGAGCGAGCACCCTATGGTAAGATGGCCGCCGTGTGCGGACGTCGACCTCCATTGGCCAGCAGCGCGCACGAGACATCTAGCCTTTATTATATGATATCTATGGTTGAAACACTGAGCGATTGCATGAGAGACATGAAATGGATTTCGGTAAGTTTTTTTTATTTTTTGATGTTCATTCATTTTTATTTCGTTCTGTAACGTTTTAAAGAGTTCAATCGCGCTTCCCTTCGCTTGAACTGAGGCGCTAATGATCTCTCCCGCCAAAAACGGTATTTATAGTTTAAATTTTGTGATAAAATAGACAGAATTTTTAAATAATTCATGATGAAACCTGAAAAGGGACCCACAGTTTCTGTGCAACTTTCTAGCCTATATGCCTGTCCTTTACATTTGTGAATAAAAATTAAAAAGTGAATAAAAACAGAGCCGATAGGTGGCATATTATCATTAAAATATATAAAAAATTAAATGACGGGTAATAATAGATTATGACGGACTTTTTAAGACCCAATGCAGAAGTCTAACGCGACCGATGGTAGTGTATAAACTTTATAAGGTTATTTATTATTATTAACCATCAGAGTCTGATGCCCCTCCCCCCCACTATGTAATTAAGGGAACGCTTACACAACAACGATATGCCTAAAATGGAGACGTTTTTCCTTGGAGATTTCCCCATACAGATGACAACATTGTTAAAACGATCCCCATTCACATGGATCCTCGAAAACGACTAAAAACGCGGTATTCTGCTGGCATAGATGGCGATTAAACACTATGAACATTTTAGCCTATATGCATGTGCATGACATCATTGTCTTCAGAGATTTGCCTTGTTGTTGTTTAGACAGAGACCATTTTCAAAAACTTGCACTTTGAAACCCGTTTACGTTTTCAGCCTCCTAAAACGCTGTTGTCGTGTAAATGAACGGCCAAAATGCATAAAAAGTGTTACGTTTTTAGTTGTAAACTGCCACTAAAGCTGTGAAAGTTGAGTGTGTGAAGGGTCCAACATTCCCCACTTTGTTATTTCAGTTAATTAAGTGCATCATCAGGGTGTTTAAAGTGTACATTTTCAGTGTGAACACACTACTCGCACTCGTAGAATGGTGCATAAGTACGCAATTAGTATAAGTTTTCTGCTTTTTTTCTTTGATTTTTAAAGAATTTGAAATATTTTTTGCAAAGTAATAAAAAAAATAAAAATAATGGAGGGTGATATTTACCCAACCAAATTTCCAAATTCTTAAAAAAATCTTCTAAAACTATAGGAAGGATGTTATTAATTTTCATCTAAAGCCAATTAAACACATCCAATCAAAATTTTGTGGTAAAAAGCACAACAATAAAAAAAAGTGTTCAAGTATTTCAGGAAAGGAAGAACAGAAGAGGTTCACAAGGGTCCGTCTCAACCTAAAAATCTCTTTAAAAATCCACTTATCTAATGTTAAGAATACTGTTTAAAAGATTTGTGAACTCTAATGAATATTCATGAGCCAAACTCCTATTATAAATGGGTTTTTGCAAGGTGGACTCACCTTGTAAGTGAGAGTCATGTTTTTAAAAATGTCCGATTTTTCAGTCTCGTTCATGAGCTGTGTGTAACGTGGACAGTCTCTTAGCGGGAATGAGAGCAGCTGGAAGAGAAAAAAAAACAAAGGCAAACACACTGAGACAGCAAGATAGTGTCGGCCCAGATCCGGCCCACATCCGGTACACGCGGATTCCACACGGGCCGGATCTGGGCCGACACTATGTTGCTCTTTGGTTTGCATGGAAACAGATTTCAAATATCCAGAGATGTTTACTGATGCTGCTGCTGTGCATACATGACCTTAACACTGAGAGGCCAGGGCTGAGTTTCAGTGCTGCTATATTGTGGAGAGAAAGATTGGGAACAGAGCTTCAGTGTGACGTCTTACACAATCCATAGCCTCCGGGACTGTGTGAACAGGTATCGGCTGCCATTTCAAACCTAGGATAAACTCCTCGGAACATTTAGGTGGGAACAGGCCAGCCAGGTTAGCTTGGGCACTCATCAGAGTCCGGTTAAGATCTGTACTTCTGATGAATATCTGCAGTGTAAAGATGGCATATGCTATTTAAACATGCAAGTCTGACAACTTTGTGTATCCGTTTATTGATCAGAAATGTAAAGAGAGAGTGACCTCATGTTGGTTATAGCTCTCACTTAGGAATCCTCTGTAGCGTTTTCTTAAAAACTGGCCTAGTTCATAGTGTTGCTTCATTCCCTCCTGGAAAATTGATAAGATCGAGTGACAGTAGTTAAAACATCCTCCTCTTACTGTGCGTTCACACCAAACGCGAATAGCGCGTCAAATTCGCATCTACCGCGTCTAGTTGGACACTTGAAGATTTTGAATCCATTCGCGCGTCCAGAGCGAAATTGACGCGCGTAAAAAGCAAGGGGGTAATCTTTCAGAAAAAACTGAAGCTTCCCCGGGCGCCGCCATTGACTAGCGGACCATCACCTGCTGTTAGCATTCCATTGACTCCCATTCATTTTGCCATCACTTTGACAGCGAATAACTTTATATCTGAGGCGTTTAAAGACTCTACTTGTCCACTGTTTATTTCTAAAGAAACACGACAATGTATAAAAGGCTCCATTACCTTGTAGCTTATGTTATGGCCCTGTAGAAGCAGTTTTTGTAAAAATAGGCTAACGATTGTGTCATAACCACGCGACTCTCTGTCGCACAGTAGAGAGATTACCGTATGGACAGGAGGAGAAGCTCGCGCGCAATCGGGGGGACGTGGAGGCAAAATGACAAAGTAATTAATCAGAATACTTAGCAAAAGTTTCTCCTCCTCCTAGCTCATGGACACCTACTCACACTCTCCGTCTCTGCAAGTTTCGGAAGGGAATGATTCAGATTTGTCTTGACACAGCTACTAGAAGACAGACGGGTTGCTCACGTCACATCTACGTCATCAAGCTCAGTGTGAGTCTGCGCAGTACGCTCGACCATCAGGAAGTGAGAGCTTCTAATTGACTTCACTTGTCTCCGTTGAAGTCTATGGGGTCGCTGTGTCCATTTCTTTTACTGTCTATTGTAAAAAACAAAAGTTTGAAGCGAAATTGATGCGCGTCTGAGGCAAAATCCGCTTGTCTGTTTGCAAGATGGCTGATATTGATCAAGCATTCATCGAGAGAGTTACCGCATCGGAGCGAGGATCACCCTTCAGGACACCAACTACAGGCGCTCTATCCCAGCTGCAGAGCGCCTGTCCATCTGTCTTCGCTTAGAAAATGTATATGAAATTTTAAATACAGTATATTAAATATTGAAAAACTATCCATGTTTTTCAAACTGTGGTACCTATACTCCATTATGAATGAGTGATTCCGGGCGGGAGTTTATCCCGTCACTTCACCACGTGACAGCAGCAAGCAGGCTCCTGATTGGTTAATGCGGCTTGAACAGACGCCAAAGTTCAGATTTTTCAACTCGGGCGTCAGACGCGTGAATGCACAAAAAGCACCAAATAAATCATTTGCGCGTAATAATCATTTCGCGTCCACCGCGCCGCACTAAACGCCTCATTCGCGCCGCAGGACCTCCAGACGCGCATAAACGCATCTTTACATTTACTTAACATTGAAATTGCGCCAAACGCTCTATTCGCGTTTAGTGTGAACGCAGCATTATGAAATGACATCCTTGAAGTACATTCAGTAGTTCAGTAGCTTCAACAGAAGCATATACTAGAGTTCACAGTAGGTCTGTCTAATGGTTTGTAAGTTACCTTTAAAAATCCTTAAGGAGAAAATTATTGGCTTGTGACTTTTAACGTTCAGAACCCGACTGTTGTGCTCTATATGTAGCCTCTTGCACGTAACATAACTAAATGCTCCTCAAGTAGCATGTAACTGATTAAAAGTAACAGAATAATGTTTATATGTGCTTGTCTGCATACCTTAGAGAGCTGTCCAAAACCCTGGGGCCAGTCACTCTCCTTGTAGGGATCATTTGGATACGTCTCGGTTGGAGATCTGTCGCCATGGCGATAGAGCTGAGAGAGGAAATCAAATACTTGACTAAGTATGGAGATTTGTGTGTGTTGTGTGTGTGTGTGTTCAGGAGGACGAAACGACAGTGCAACTGCGGAAATTCTAATGGGATAAGCATCTTCGGTCTATCTCCTTATCTTTATCTCGGTTCCCTTTCAGGTGGTCACATTCAACGTTATGTCGACGTATTTGGATCTCGCCTGAGAGCCCAATCACCTTCGAGTGTAAACTAAACGAGCCAATGAAGATTGGTGTGCGAGATTTGAATCTAAATATGGAAGCAGATGCAATGCACATTTGCCTTTTGCTTCGGAGCCGAGCGGCTTGTTTGTCCTGCTGTTCCAGTCTCCAGAGAGTTGATTGATTGATTGATTGATTAGCCTTTATTGTCTCCTAGCGGAGAAATTCATCTTGGGCATTCGGGACAACAGATGCAGCACAACATACATAACACATAACATGATTTACTACACATAACATGAATTACTACACATAATTATCACCTTAAAAAAAAAAAAAAAAAAAAAAAAAAAAAAAAAAAAAATCCGTGAACACATCCCACCTTCCTAGCACCTTCTGCTAACGCATACTGTAATCACTAGCCTCTATACCTAATTACAGCTTGCCCACACCCTATTTGTTTTATTCAATATTTTAATAGAGAGTGGCACAAAGGAAAATTTAAACCTATTCAGTTTACAGGTCGGTACCCTGTACCTTCTGCCTGAGGGCATCAACTCATACTCACTATAGAGAACATGATTCGGATCATTAATAATTTTAAAACTCTGTTTTCTCACCGCCTCCTCAAAAAGCTCATTAAGAGTAGTCGGTGGCACTGATCCAATTATCTTCCCTGCCCTTTTAATCAATGTTTGGAGCTGTGTTTTTAGTTTAACTGACAGGTTACCAAACCAAGCTATAATACCATATCTCAATATAGACTCAATAACTGTCTTGTGAAAAAGGAGCATAATATCTTTATCAACACCATGAACTCTTAGTCTTCTTAAAAAATATAAACGCTGACACATTTTTGATGAAACATAATCTACATGATGTGACCACTGTAACTGTTTGTCTAAATGAATTCCTAAATATTTATATGTTGTTACTTGTTCAATCGGTACTCCTTCAATTATAATAGGGCTTTGATCACCTATAGACCTAGGGTCAAAAATCATTTCTTTAGTTTTGTTAACATTAAGGAGCAAGTTATGCTTCTTGCACCACTTCTCCATCTCCTCTATCTCCTGTATATAAGTACCAATGTCTGACTCTTTGTGGAGTAAACTCAATATGGCCGTATCATCAGAAAATTTAATAATAAAATTATTCCTATTGATGTTTCTACATTCATTTGTATATAATATAAAAAGTAAGGGCGAGCTTACACAGCCTTGAGGGGCACCTGTGCTTATATTAATCATCTCGGAAAGAGTGGAGTTAACTCTCACCTGCTGCTTCCTTTCTGTCAGGAATGAGCCATACCATTTAATAATGTAGGGGTTCACTTCCATCTGATATAATTTGTCTAGCATTGTCTGCGGAAGAATACAATTAAATGCAGAACTAAAATCCATAAATAATAAACGAACATAACATGATGGATTGTCTAAGTGTTTTAAGATAGAGTGGACAGTTGTAATTAAAGCATCATCAGTACCCCTGCCATTATTATATGCGAATTGGTACGGGTCCAAGCGAAGCTGTACCTCACCTCTTAATTTACCAACCATAATACGTTCGAATGACTTCATCACTGTAGAAGTTAGCGCTACTGGTCTATAGTCATCATTTTGCTGTGGGCATGGTTTCTTGGGCAACGGAATGACAACTGATGTCTTCCAGATAGTAGGAATGACACATGTATCCACAGACAATTGAAATAAGGGGCACCAAGCCGGAGTTAACTCATCCGAAAATGTTTTCACAATAAAAGATGAAATACCATCAGGTCCACTTGCCTTATTGTTATTCAACTTTTTAAAGACTGCAGTAACATCTCTGGGGTTAATTAATATTCTATCCCGTACTGGGTCACATGGTATTGACATAGACAGCTCTTTACAGCTTATCACATTTGTTTCACAATTCAAATCAAAACGTTTATAAAAGATGTTAAGATCATTAGCCTTATCTAAATCATTGTCCACATTTAATTGCTTCTTACTAGAGTTCATATTAGTCATATCTTTCACCTTGTCCCACATTTTTTTGGGGTTGTTCGTTAAAAAGGCTTCCCTAACTTGTTTACTGTGTTCCTCTCGCGCCATCTTCAGTTTCCCCCTCAGTTCTTTTTGTATTGATCTCAGTTCCATCAAATCATTATTCCGGAATGCTTGCTTTTTCCTCCTGATCAGATGTTTAATTTCAGGTGTTATATAGTCTTTATTGTTCGGATATATGGTGATTGTCTTTTTCGGCACAACAGTGTCAACACAGAAATGGATGTATCCCGTTATTGTTTCCGCAATATTGTCAATACTGTTGTCCCTATAAAAAACATCCCAGTCTGTAGCCAGAAAGCATCCACTCAACGTCTCCTTGCTCTCATCCTGCCACACACTGACAGTTTTTGAGACGGGTTTACTTTTTTTAATAGCACACTTAAAGGTGGGGATCAAATGGATGATGTTATGATCCGAGTTTGAGAGGGGGGGTTTAATTCTGGCAGCATATGCATCTTTAATGTTGCCATAGCATTTATCTAGCGTCCTATTCTTACGTGTGCTGTTTTTAACATATTGCTGGAATCCAGGTAGAGACAGCTCCAGTTTACATTGATTGAAGTCTCCGAGAACAAATATAGGGGAGTCTGGTTTATCTTTTAGCTGCTGATGGACACAGTCTGCTACACATGCAGCTGCTTTAGATGCATTCCCACTTGGCGGGATATATACAGAGCATAAAAAGATGTTCCCATAGTCTCTAGGTAGATAAAAAGGTCTCAAACTAATGCAGATAAGTTCAAGATCAGGAGTGCACACCCTGTGTTTTATCGTATAATTATTGCACCAGGAGTCGTTAATATAAACACAAATCCCACCCCCCCTCATCTTCCCTGAGTCATTATTTCTGTCCATACGCACACATGAGAAGCCTCGTACCTGCACCAATGAGTCTGGAAAATGCTCTTTAAGCCAGGTCTCTGTATAAATCATTAGGCATGATTCGCGATATTCGTTACACGCCTTTGCATTAAGCTTCAGCTCCTCCATCTTATTCCTTAGGGAGCGGACATTGCCAAAGAGTATTGACGGCAGCGGCGGCCTTGTGGCCCTCCGTCGGAGGCGTAGTTTAATGCCCCCCCTTCTCCCTCGTTTCCGCAGCCGTTTACCTCCGCGCTGCCGTAGCAGCTCCTCCGGAACATCGACCAACAGGCCCGGTTCTGGTGTTACTTTCCTCCTCAGAGACAGCAGCCAGTCCCTGCCATCCTCCCGTAGCGTCTGCTCATTCCCTTCGGCGAGTGCGGTGACATCATATTGTAAGCGGGTGCAAAAGGTGGCTGTAATTAGCAGCAGCAACAGAAGCCACACTCCAGTGACTCTCTTTCCCATCATAACTTCTTTTCCTAGTTCACTTCTTCCTCAATCGGCAGACCACAGAAGCACTTCTTCTTCAAACACAGAAGAGTGTTCTTCAGCTAGAAGGCTCTTTATCCGGAGTTGGTGTGACTGCGCTGGTCGCGACTTCCACGAGAGCACTTAAACTGCTCTCGATTTTAAATCGAAATCGACCGAAATTAAGTCACAATCTCAAACTTCGAATTAAAATCTTGAATCGTCGATGCTGCCACGCCCCCATGTCACGTCCGGTCGGCTTGCCAAGCAGGAAAAAAAGTGTTGCTAACACAATGCTAAATCATAAATCAGATGTATATACAATAACATTACGATGTCCAGCAATCGATTTAAATAGTACACTGGGTTTAATTTGTCGTTTAATGAGGTCTAATATATGTTGTCAGTGGCGAGAATTTTCACGTGAATAAATACATAGATTTTAAATTTGTATTTAAATGGTCCAGTGGCACAACTTTTCCAAGCGTGTCAGAAGTTCTGTTCTAATCCGCACTCGTATAGGGTTTTTTCTCCTCATCAAAACCGATTATGTTTATCAGTGGTTGTATATCAGGCAGGGACACGTTTGTGTGCATTTTGTTTTGTAATTTCACCGGGACGAATAGAGAGTCTCTCCACATTGAAGCGCGCGTCCGAGTGAAGACTGTGCGCGAGCCACTAGAGAACACAGTATCCGCACCACTGATCACAGCGGCAACGAGCACTTTGATCACTTGATTTCAAAAACAACACATTTCAGTGCTAGATCGCCTCTTATTTAACAAACAAACTAAATGAATGCTCTGCTAGTTAAATGGAGATGTTTTATGTTTTGTATTGGTACATGCGAGATGTTTCAAAAGTGGTGGGGACAATATCGACCTTAGCAAAAAGTGGTGGCGACATGTCCCACCCGCAAATTACGCCTATGCATAAAAGTCTAGTCTAAAAATTGCATAGAAACCGGTGCTTTTAAAAAAAATTTTTTTTTAATCGAGAATCAAATCGAACCGTGACTTTAGAATTGAACATTTTATCGAATCGAGGATTTGGAGAATCGTGACACCCCTAGTGTTTACACTTAAAGATGTGAAATTGACCGTTCGCAAAGACCCGCCCCTTTTGGTTACTGTTGCTATGTCCGACAAGCCACGCCTCTCTCTCGCCACACCATGTTCTCAAACAGTGAAACACACATCGTGGAGCAGAGAGGTCACTGACAACACACTGACACACAGGACAGACCAGGTTACTTTAGATATTGTGGCAGGATTTGCGAATTTTAATAGGTATTTTGAACGTACAAACACACTTCCGGATACATATGCACGCACACACATACATGGAAGCCCAAAGCGCAGAGGACGGAAAGGACGCAAGAATGCCCATATACGGGAAACAGCAATGTTACCAAAAAACCCCTCAGAGACAATGGATGGTTGATGTCGCAAGACTCTGTCATGAGACTGAGTTCCTCTGGAAAAAACCCAAGAAACTGTATTGGAACAATGTAACCCAGTTCCGTATAAATATGACTGCATTTTCGACTGTACGTTGCTGCATTTTTGATTTTGATGTCGAATGCATACCTAGAGAGGAATCAAACCTCTTCTAGTATTATCCTGGCTGAATTTCTTTTTGGTTTGAACTGCTCTGCCGTATTGATGTAACTTGGTAAACCTCGGATGAGAACAAGTTCATATTTACTCGAATTGCTTGAACTGCTGATAAGGTAATTAGTTTTTGTAATATTCACTCATACAGGACTGCCCTGTTGAGATTGAATAAGCTGAAGTTTTATATCCTGTAACATTTTCTTTTTGATTTGCTACAAGTATTGATTTTTGTATTAACAGTGTTTTAATCTTTTGTATAAATAAATTTTTATTTCTAAAGACAATCACTGTGAAGTCTTACTTCAGCTTTTACAAACAGTTCTAATAGCAATAGACAGAGCAATACATTAATCCTTTATCATCGAAGATATACAAGGGTTCCAAGAGCGATTCAGCTGGAAGGTAAGCATGAATTTAATTCATATGTCTGGTTAGTAATGTCTATTATTGTTTCCTTGGGAGTGTAGGGACTACACCTAGATTTACTGGTATAAATTATAACGAGCTAATGAGGGAGTTATATCTATTCTGACCTGACAGCAAAAGACCACCTAGACACAGAGATACCAGGGGTTATTCAGGAAAGTGAGAGTAATACCAGATCTCACCACATGGGGGCTCGTCCGGGATTGGGTCAATTTCTAATTGCCCAATAATACCCACAAGAACCTAAGGGAATAATAGTTTAAGTACTAAGACGACGGCTAAATCCAAATGCAAAATAATGTCTCCATAGTGCTTTGAGGAAGTTACAGGAACAGATACTTCCTCCTAACCATAGAAAGTATCACGGGGACGCCTGAGATAAAGTTCTATGGTTAGGCACGACAGAGGTAACAAGAGATCTCGAGGGCAGCGCTGTGGGACCATAGAGTACCCATTTAGAAACCTCATATAAAGAGATAGTTACCAAAATCCTCAGAGGAGAAGCCAGATTCACACAGTCATGGAGAGAATAACTAATATAATTTTGCTCCCACAAGATCAACTAAACAAGACAAAAAAAAAAAAAAAAACGCAGGGCAAGTAGGCAATGAAGAACTACTCGCTACTGACGATACTTTATACACTTCTAATGAAGCTGGATTAAGTAAATTAGTCCAAGTCGTTAGCAGTAAAAGTCGAAGTAAAAAGGTTACTGTAGAAATTGGGGACAGTGATACCACCGTACCAATTGTTAAAGGAATAGACATAAGAGTAACTAGAAACGGCGTTACTGATCAGGAAGCTCTGATCACAGTTGAATCCCCCACCCCTTCAGAGTACACTGAAATGGAAGGGGCCTCAGGATGTGACTATGGTCAAATAGATAAAAACTATGAAAAAATGCTCTTAGAAACGGGAACGATTCCTAAACACAAAGATGTCGTAACCGGGTTCAGATCCCTGATGACAGGGGAAATATCAGGGGAAATAAGAGAGACAGGGTTTAGATCGTACAAAGCTTCAACAGGGAGAGAGTTAAACGATAATAAACCCAAAGTGCAGATAGGTAGAGAGCCTGATCATAGTTTCGGCTCAGAAAGTACAGAAGACGAAAAAATACCTCGCAGAGATAGTGCTAACAAAATCTGGAAGCCCGTCTAAAGAATGGAAAAACAGCTCGCATAAAAGAGAAAATAATACCAGGGGCGGTAGAACATTTCTAACTTGCACTGGTCAAGTGCTTAATTCAGTGAATTCACATTCAACAGCACTCAAGGGGCCAGAGCAGAAGTAATGCAGTTTGTTTATGAACTTACTGCTAATGATATCCTAAATATGCCGGGAACCAGCAAAAAAGTAAAATGTCACATGTTAGCAGAACAGCTAGATCAAATGCAAAACACATTGTGTTATATTTTATTAGATATGTACCAATGATGAAAGGCTTGTGAAAATTATGGGAGGCCACGCATAGCAAGGTTTCCTCCCATCATTAAGGGTAGAGTTCCAAGAAAACCGTAGAAAGCACCTAAAAGAAAAAAAGGAAGTATCACCTTCCCCTTTTAGTAACAGAGATCTAGCAAGGAAAGAGTATAGACGAGAGGTTGAAAAAGGGAGGGGAACCTTCTGATTCTTCCTCCAGCTCATACACCTCAGACTCTGATAAAGAGAAAAGAAAGCAGGTGCTCTAAGAAGCCCTTGTCAGTTAAAAAGGAGAGGACACAGTCAGAATTTGAATATGAAGAAAAAGTGGTCTCTAAACCTAGGCGCGGTCCAGCTAGACAGATTAAGGAAGACCGTTTTACAGTCATCCAGCTCCTACAAAATATGAAATTCAAAGGGGCAAAAGATAACAATATGATTAAGGCAAAAATGGTGGCTGATCTGGGGAAAACCCTAGGTGCCTCAACTAGCCTGGTAAGACTGATGATTAAATATCATACAGGAATATCCATGAAACTAGAAAACCTTAATGCATACCACTCCAAAGGGATAGGTATAGATAAGGAGACTGAATTACGGAAAAAGACAGAAGTGGTTAAAACCAGAGGCTGATGGCCATGTCTTTCCGAGAAAGCCCCCCAAGGGTGGACAAATGGAGGAGATTTAGCTAGACTTAAAAGGCTAGCCACAGTTACCAACTGGTCAGAAATGTCTAGTTTAGCGGACCTATATGACAGGGAAACGGTTAGAAGTAATAGGACCAGAGAAAGCTTAGGCCAAAACATAAATAAACCAATAGAGGGGGATAGGATGAAACGGGAAACTGCCTATCAGAAAACTAAAAGTAAATCGAAGGATAAAAATGAGGCTAGGACAGTAAGGTATGAACATCCTGAAACTTTATATAAAAAGTTAAAACCCCAGGTTAGGCCAGCTAAGAAGACCGGAAAAGGAACTAAATTTATAGAGCCTAAAGAATGGGCAAAACTGACTGAAGAGCAGAAACAAGCCCACATAAACAAACGAAACAAAATAGCAGAACCGAAAACTAGAAGTAGGGAAGTATAATCCCACTGCCTCTGACATGGGGAGACAAAAAATAAGGATTACATGTCCAATAAAAGGGAATCAAATTTATGTTAGATAACCTAGAAAAGGTATCCAGTGTAACAAAAGTTCCTAACGGAGCGATAAAATTTGAAGGTGAATATAATGATTAAGGTTTCAGTAATAAAATGAAATCAGTGACCAGAGATAGATATTCCTGGGAAGGATTGCAGTGTATAGTTGACAGCACAACTTTAATGCGTCTAAATGACAACATTCTAATTAAATAAATTAAGGAAAAAGATACTGATAATGATGAAACAATCAGATGGCCTAAAAAAGTCGGCCTGGATTCAGGAAATAATAGGGTTATAAAACAAGACCCTATTGACAAAAACTAGTTAGAAAAATTACTTGAAAAATATAAGCAATAATGATTGTGGAAAACTATCAGATAAATATGAATATACCGTAATGGGAGGAATTCAGGTTCTGCAAAATCAATATCTGATAAATAAATCCGTGTATGAAGAGATAAAAGAAACAATAAAGAGAATTATCTAGAAAAGGGGTAATATTTAATTATTAGAGGCTTTATTAAACAGATATTTAATTAATGCAAGAAACGCGACAAATGGTTTAAATGATGATAAGATTTTGGCTAAAATCAACTAAAGAGGATCTCAAAAAAAAAAAAAAAAAAATAAATAAATAAAAAAAATAAATAAATAAAATAAAAACAACAGATAACCAAAAAAGACAGGAAAATGTGTTACCTGTAGATATATTAGCTATGGTAGCTAGAAATTTGCTGATTATTAAATCATTGGCTGCAGAAAAATTAGTAATAGTCATTGCTAAACGTGAAGGAATAGAATTATTAGCAAAATAATTTAGTGAATGAAAACAAGCGCATTCACACTTTTACCTGGTCTAAATGGACTAAATGAGGCTAATCTGTGACAATCAGATAGAATTTAGATATGTTAAAACTCCTAAAAAGGAGAAAAAGACCATAATAAATCAAGCACATTTGTGCTACTTTACTGACGGAAGTTCAGATAAAGGACAAACATGGTGGGGCTTCCTTGTTAAGCAGAGAGGTCAAATTATCCACAGAGAAAGAGGAAGATAGAAGATGACAAAAGTGCACAGGAAGCTGAAGTCACAGCGGTAGAGAAGGCATTGTTATTTATTAAAGAAAATAACCACATGGACTGTTTGTTAATAACGGACAGTGGTTTTGTTTAGCTATGATTGGTTGAACACCTGGATAGGTGGGAACAGAATAGTTTCTATAACGCTAAAGGCAAACCGTCAGGTGGAACTGTGGAGGAGCATAAGCGAAAATTACAAGGTTGTGAAACCGAAAGTATTGCATAAGTCTAGCCACAGAATACAGGACAACGCCTGCGGCAGTTGGGAACAAGGAATTTGACCAATACATCCGCATACGAGCGATCACTAAACAGAGCGAGGGGGACTTACTGCAGAAACTGCATGATAAACTGTTTCACCCTCCAACGACGTATGTTGCGAAATATTGTCAGCAGATGGGCTTACATATTTCAGAACTTAAAAACTAATGATCAGAAAATTAAGTTAAATTGCCCTGATTGTAGGAAGGTTATAACCAGTATTTATATTGATTATGGGAAAAATCAAAACTGAGAAATAGAACGTTGAAATTAGTTCAGATTTCGCTAGACTAGTTTAGTTCTAAAACAAAAAAGGAAAAAAACGCTTACTTCCTAGTTATTGTGGATAACTGCTCTACCTTTATAGAGATCTACCCATTTTAACAGGCGACAGGTAGGCTACTGTTGTCCTGAACAGCCTTAAGAGGTTGATAACATAGCAGGTTTCGCACGAATGAGTTCGAGGCGATAACAGACATAACTTAACTGGCCATGAAGTGGAGACCTTTTGCAAAAAAGCAGGGTATTATTTTAATTAAGGCGGTTGAAAACCGACCATCCGAGTAGCGGATAAATACAGGGTAGCGGATTGGTTGTACGTGCAATACCTTTGTTTAAGGACTGATTTTTTGAAAAATCTAAATCTAGGAGATTTAGGGATTTAGATTTATGAACTTATTTCCTTAATTGTAGGATTTCGAAGACTGATCAAATTCCTAAATCGACCGACAAAAGCAAAAGCCCTAAGTCGAAAGGGCAAAACAGGTTTTAGTTATATTAAAACAAAAACAAGTACGTTTTCGTGGTAAAACGAGAACCGAAAAAGTAGGCCTAGTTGAATTAACTTCAAGCACAACCGTTAGGCTTGAAGCGAATTTGGTCAATTAGGAATCTTGTGGGGAGCAAAGATTAATATTCACGATGAGTAAGGTATACAGACCAAAAGTAAGTTTCCAGTCAGACGCTAAGTGTCCAGCAGAGGGCACTGTTGTAGTGTGTAAAGACTTTAGTGACTCTTTCTTAGTGAAGATGTGACATAAGGATTGTGAAGCAGGAACTGCGACAATCCGTAGGAAACCTACTGACTGTGTGATCTGTGGCAAACAGGAGATTTGTCAGCTCCTCTCGGAGGGAAGGACCTAGGGAGGTCGGAGTCAGCATTGGCTTAGAAGCCAAATGACAATTATACCTGAGTGGTATTTTTCCGGCAGATCAATGGGATCGTGCGCGGGCGGAGATGTGAGCATTTGTGGATTGTGCCGGTTGTCCAGACAACGCTGGTCAGTCTGGCAATATGAATTAACCACGGGGAATTGTGGTTGTAAAGCTTGCATAGACTGTAAGATAAAGTACAGTCTTAGAGGTCAAGAGTGTAGATGCACTCTAGACAACCAAGGGCAACTAAGTAAGTGCTCTAGGTGTAAGTTAATGATCGGAAAACGATTGTTAATACTTACAAGTCTGAAAGAATTTTGGCAGTCTAGAAAAACTGAAACAAGTCTAGGCTGCTTAATTGATGATACAATTATGTGTAAATGGGACATAAATCCCCTGGCTTTAGTCTGTGATAGCGAGAAAGCCTTTCTGTGGGGAAGGCTGCTAAGCTCAGGTGGCCCGATGCCATTGGACTCTGATCCAATGTTGAGGGGCAGTGTTTTAGAGGAAACACTGAAAAGAGATACTGACTTGAACCTTTGGAAAAAGGTTGTAAGGGATCCATTTCATGACAATGATTACTCAATTCAGTTTAAAGAGGAAGGAATGTATAAAGAAATAAATATGAATGACTTACTGGTTGAATTGATAACAAAAATGTCTTTTCAGGAGTAATATCCGATATACATGGCTAGAGAATATAGTCATTTTGTACGGGAAACCTCACTGACTGTCAGAGCAAGGTCACAACAGACATTCTCAGGGACAGAAAGAATAAAAGTCAAGCTAGATTCACATAGGACCAGTGAATTATGGCAGGTGAAAGTTTCTATCACCATGACCTCTGATTACCTAAGTATAGGCAAATCAATAGAGGGGGTCAAAGTTGAAAGGACAATTATCAGAAAACCTAACAAACTGAGCAGAATGACCGCATGGATTATAGATCAGATAGGGAAAGCTTAGGAGGTTTTTGTGCATCTATATCTTTTTGTGTTTTTCAGCAACAGGATGGTGAAAAGAGGAACCGGACTAAAGGGGAAGTATCAGGAATTGCCTCATGACCGGAGTGAAGTAGGACTGTTACTGTTGGCCCTAATGATGGTTCTGGTAGTCTGTCTCTTTATAGTTGGATTTGGCATCACAGTAGAGAATCAAACAAATGAGGTAGGAGTAGCCTCCTGGTCTGTTGTTGAGAAAGTTGTAAGAAAAATCTGTTATAAGCAGACGGTGAATTTTGATGGTACTAAATATGGACCAAAAATGATAAAGAATATATTTAAAGGATTTATAAAGGATATAGATAAGTCATTTTGGAACTGCACAGGTACTAAACGTATTAGTGCCACAATGGTGCCTAGTATTTATGGAGACAAGATTGTTAATAATAAAACTAGGTTACAATGGAATTACTTAAAAGGATATAATCGGACGCACGTCAAATTACAGGGCCTTAAGTATAATCTTTCGGATGTTTTTAATTTGATGTCTACTATGGTCATATATCGATTATGGAATACTCCATTGCTACGGATATCAAAAATGAATGATTGGGATTGTTTAACTAAACAAATTGTCCCAATGGTATAGAGATCTTGGCTTGGCAAGGGTAGTTATTAAAAATCAATTGCCCTGTCAATAGACGATAAAAGAAAGAGCAGTAGGCAGAGTGGAAAATCTGCCTCGACAGGCTCGAAGTTTATAATTAGTAAGAATAAATGGGATAAACGGTGGATAACCGGAACCCATTGCAACTAAGTTATTGGCCTAAGGGCCTAAACCCATATGTATTGATAATAGGTGTATACAAAAATAGACCTAAACCAGCTTATGTGGAATTAGAATGGGTGACATGTGAAAAACTGATTATGCCCATTGGAATGTGTGAAAATCACGAGAAATGTCGAGACATTGACAAGCAATGTATGTCTGCTTATGAAACAGCATCCGCATGGGTGTGTTACTTGAATGATACCTCGATTTGGGATGATAAAATTTTCGAGGGGCATGGTGCTAATATTATTAAGCTATGGCATGAATGGATGGGATTACAGGACCCAGTTAATGACATGGTGAAAGCAGAAGGCAAACGTACGACATGGACTATCAATGACACCTTGTGGGCCAACGGGGTAGGTGGAAGTAGACTTCATCAAATAACCTTAAGTTATGCACCCCGGCCAGGTTTGTCTTTGGAGCTAGCGAATCATTCAGGTATTATTGAATATGTTTAAAAAATATAACTGAACCGCAATGTAGATCGGCTATTGTTTTGTATTGTATGGGCTGGTCTAGTGTTGTCTGAGGTACCCATACTAATCAAGGCATCTGGAAGAACCATAGTGATGCGATTAGGGTTGGATAGAACCAGTAATCGTAAGATAACATGCAGGTTGTTTAATTTGAGTATAGAGCTAATGAGGATATATTCCAAATCTCAATCTCGTATAAGAAGAACTAAACTATGGGTCTAAATAGTCACAATTTAGCTCATGGATTTTAGAGTACCAAGTATTATCTACCAATGTTGAAACAATTGGAACAAAGGTATGGTAATTATAGGGTAATGATGGCCTCTTTAAAATTTAATGTTAGATCTTCTAGTCCATTTTCAAGAAACAGCTTGAGACCAGAGAATTTAGATAATGATCAAGAAAAGATTAAAGTCGAGTTGATGGAATTTTGGTTTGGGGCAGGTTTGATTCAGACGAGATGAGGAAATCAAATATTTGTGGTTTCCAACTGAGGAGCAATATTGAAGCTCTGAGATGTTTGACTTATGGAAAGTCCGAATATTACTTGGATGTATGATAAGGAACATGTATTTTGAACAAAAAAAAATCTAAGGAGAATAGGATCAAAGAAGGTTGGCAGCAGTGAAGAATGGAGTGACATTAGTTCAATTACTAGTGATGCTCCATTAATGTTAATTGCAAAGAATCAAATTATAACAATATAAATGTTCTCTAATCAGGATAGTTGATAGCGAATCTGAATTGAAAGGATTTTTTCTTTCCGGTCAACAATTTTCTCAAAAGGAATTTCGGCGGCACCGACGTTAATTAACGTATCGGATTACAATTCGCAACTACTCAGACCAAATGTGTGGTATCTTTTTTACGTTAATTGGAGATACAGTAAAAGCTATTTTATGGGTCGTAGATAACGTGAGAGAGTTTGCGCTTTCTGTTTGGGACCTAATAGTATAATCATGGTATTTTCTAAAAATGGGTATAATCTGCCTAACAATTATCATAGCAATAATTGTAATAAAGGTAATGATTATTAAATCGTCCAAAATGTGGCTGGTTTGCAAGAAACTTTCGGATGTGTCTGGTTCAGTGATGAACAGGAAGGCCTCGCTTCCACTAACTGACAGTGAGTCAGAAACGGAGGTGTGACCTATTATAGCGACAGGGGCTATAAGGGGGTCACATGGCGTGGCAAGGTTACGGACATTTGATGACGAAGTTGGTAATGGGGAAAGGATCGAAGTGTAATCCCTTGATAAACTTTGGGCGCAACAACAGCTGAAGACGTTGGCAGGCAATGGCACCAATTCTACATGGCATTGCGATGAACCGCCAAAAGGAGATAGTGTGTATTATCTCTATAAATTTACGGTTGATTTCTTATTGGATATCTGGAATATCAACCATTCGCATGCCCGAACAAATCGTTTTTATGTGTTTAAGCCTTGGCCAGTATAATGTATTGAACGATTATTCGTTATTACTGAATTTAGTGTCTTAGCTGTTGAGGAGTGCGCAAATAAGATTATTTGGCGAATGAGAAATTATCGAAGTAATGATATTTTCCGTGGCCATCGCTGTGTATAATTTTGCACAGTGCTATATTAAAATGATTTGGCTCAAAAATGCTGGTTTGGAACTTGTGTTCCTTACCTAGATGTTTTTGATTATTCTAAATTATTGATGACATACAGCCTTAAGACCATTGGTGGAAACTTGGCAATGCTGTATTTCATTATCTTAATGATGGCGGGGACTTCCGTAAATGTGAATGAACCAAAGTTATTATTTCTTGCTATTTTTTCTGGATATAAATGATTATTCCTTTGTGTTTCAGATTTTAGATTTTTTTTTCTGAAATAGATTATTGTATTATTAAAGTACGAAAAAGTAAACAGTGACAAAACAGTGGTCATATAGAATTTGAAGGGATTTATTTACTTTGTTCTATTTTGAAACAATTGATTGATCACTATTTTGTTTCATTTTTTGTATTTTTGTGATTGATTGTGGAGTCAAAAGAAAACGAAACATAATTATGATTTTGTTGGCATTTTATTATGATTGTCATGGACAAACTGAAAAAAAAAACAAAGAAGGGAAATATATATTGTCAATTGACATTTTTAATTTTTGATTTTTTATATATATATATTTTTTACCCCCTCTTTATTCACTTGTGATGTTGGGTTGTTTTTGTTTAATGTTGATTTAATTACAAATTTTTAAACCCAAGTTAACAACCAAGTTTTTATAAACGATCTTTCGGCATGAGATTTGATATGTCAAAGTCAATGACATTGTTGTAAGTCAGGAGGGCCCCCTGGCTTCCTACAATTGTCTAAATGACAGACACAGCCTTCCTATGGGAGGACATAGAAGGTTTGATAATTATTGTTTTATGTTCCCTTTCTCTATCTTACTATCTTTTTGATTTGTTTAAAATATATATATATATATATATTTGGAAGGAAAGGAAACAACAAACTGCTGCTAGTATGAAATTGATGATAATTTTTAATGTTTTGATTTATTATAGTTTATTTTCTTTTATTTCTTTTTGAATAACAAGAAAATGAGATTTGACTTAGGAATTACAGTTGATGGCAATTTTTGTTTTTGGGAACTTTTGGTTACTGTATTTGCCTGTTATAACATAAGTTGATGTGTTATTGTAATAGGGTCCGGATGGGCGGAGAATTGCCAACGGACATGGAATATATAAAATGTGTGATGACTGTCTGAAGGTTAAATGTTACCCGTTGAAAACTGAAGCACAAACGGGGTTGCTTTGAGTTTAAAAACTTATGTCAATCTTGTATACTTTCCAAGGGTTATTACATGGCCGAAATGAAGACTTTTTGCTTTTTATGATCGAGGGGCTAATTTTACGGATCCAGGCTGCACTCATTACTTAACCTATGAAGCAATGAAATTTATCATTGCAATGAAATGGCTGATCATCAATTTAGATGAAGCAGTTGAATTACTAATTGGGCACAGGGAACGTGTGACCAGGATTACGTGCTGTGTTGACATTCGAACCTATCTATGGAATAATAAAGTTGTTCCGGGGTTCTGTACTAAACAGGCGCGTTATAACGGCCAGATTGTTTATGTACTTGATCTACTAGATCTGTCTGTGGCGCCTGACACAAGCCCGGTGGGAGCTGAGGGTGTTGGACGAGAGCTTGGCGGACAGTGGTTCCGAGCTGGCTCTTTACCCAGAGGATCTGGTAAAATTGGATCAGGCCCCGAGACATCGGGACTCGTCCAGGTGGAAACCTGTGTCCCAGCGGTGGTTCCGCAGGAGCATCGAGAGTCTGTTGACACAGCACGGAAGAGTGACGATGGGTTTCTCCCATTGGGAGAATGAATGAATGTATGGGTTTCATTAGTGTTGCATGGATTTCGTAATGCCTTTACGGTATATGTTTTTTAAGGTTAAAATTGATAAACTGGATGTGATTTACCCAAGGGATTTTATTAGAAAGCAACGTGTTGGGAATGACAGGAGAGTTGTAAATGAAAGTGCTTTTGAACGTCCAGGAGGGGGTGTGGCAGGATTTGCGAATTTTAATAGGTATTTTGAACGTACAAACACACTTCCGGATACATATGCACGCACACACATACATGGAAGCCCAAAGCGCAGAGGACGGAAAGGACGCAAGAATGCCCATATACGGGAAACAGCAATGTTACCAAAAAACCCCTCAGAGACAATGGATGGTTGATGTCGCAAGACTCTGTCATGAGACTGAGTTCCTCTGGAAAAAACCCAAGAAACTGTATTGGAACAATGTAACCCAGTTCCGTATAAATATGACTGCATTTTCGACTGTACGTTGCTGCATTTTTGATTTTGATGTCGAATGCATACCTAGAGAGGAATCAAACCTCTTCTAGTATTATCCTGGCTGAATTTCTTTTTGGTTTGAACTGCTCTGCCGTATTGATGTAACTTGGTAAACCTCGGATGAGAACAAGTTCATATTTACTCGAATTGCTTGAACTGCTGATAAGGTAATTAGTTTTTGTAATATTCACTCATACAGGACTGCCCTGTTGAGATTGAATAAGCTGAAGTTTTATATCCTGTAACATTTTCTTTTTGATTTGCTACAAGTATTGATTTTTGTATTAACAGTGTTTTAATCTTTTGTATAAATAAATTTTTATTTCTAAAGACAATCACTGTGAAGTCTTACTTCAGCTTTTACAAACAGTTCTAATAGCAATAGACAGAGCAATACATTAATCCTTTATCATCGAAGATATACAAGGGTTCCAAGAGCGATTCAGCTGGAAGGTAAGCATGAATTTAATTCATATGTCTGGTTAGTAATGTCAAGTCAAGTCAAGTCAAGTTTATTTGTATAGCGCTTTTCACAATACAGATTGCATCAAAGCAGCTTCACAGTATTAAATTAAAATAATACAACAAAGTTTGTTTCAAGAGGAATTTATTGATTGATAAAATTAAATTAAATATCCCCAAAATATCCCCAACTGAGCAAGCCAAAGGCAACAGTGGCAAGGAACCGAAAAACTCCATCAAGTGACCTAATGGTGTCCTAAAACTCCATCAGGTGCCTTAATGGAGAAAAAAAAAACCTTGGGAGAACCCAGGCTCAGTCGGGGGCCAGTTCTCCTCTGGCATTGGATAGAGGCCGGATTGTAGTTTGAACTGTAGGATTATATGAATGCCTGGCTGAAGAGATGCGACTTTAATCTAGTTTTAAACTGGGAGAGCGAGTCTGAGCAACGAACAGTATCAGGAAGACTATTCCAGAGTTTTGGAGCCAAATGTGAAAATGCTCTCCCTCCTTTGGTGGTTCTGGATATCCTAGGTATGACCAAAAGCCTTGAATTTAGTGATCTCAAAGAGCGCGATGGATTATAGGGCGATAGAAGATCCGTTAAATAGACTGGAGCTAAGCCGTTTAGGGCTTTATAAGTCAGTAGCAATACCTTGTAATTAATACGGAACTTTATAGGTAACCAATGCAGTGATGATAAAATCGGTGTTATATGATCATATTTTCTTGATCTCGTAAGAACTCTAGCGGCGGCATTTTGGACTAACTGTAGCTTGTTTATTGAGGATGCAGGACAACCAGCTAATAAGGCATTACAGTAATCCAGTCTCGAGGTCATGAATGCATGAACTAACTTTTCTGCATCAGAAACTGATAGCATATTACGTAGCTTAGCAATGTTTCTAAGGTGGAAAAAGGCTGTTTTTGTAACATAAGAAATATGATTTTCAAAAGACAGGTTGCAATCGAGTATAACACCCAGGTCTTTTACTGTAGAGGATAAAGTAACAGGACATCCTATGATGTTAAAGTTGTATTGTGCGAGGTTTTGTGGGCGGTTTTTTGAACCGATAAGTATTACCTCTGTCTTGTCTGGATTTAATAAAAGAAAATTACGCGTCATCCAATCTTTTATATCTTTAACACACTCTGTCAATTTGGAAAATGTAGCGTTTTCATCCGGCCGTGATGAAATATATATTTGAGTGTCATCAGCATAACAATGGAAACTAATTCCATGTTTCCTTATAATATTTCCAAGTGGCATCATATATATTGGACATATATACAATAATGTCTATTATTGTTTCCTTGGGAGTGTAGGGACTACACCTAGATTTACTGGTATAAATTATAACGAGCTAATGAGGGAGTTATATCTATTCTGACCTGACAGCAAAAGACCACCTAGACACAGAGATACCAGGGGTTATTCAGGAAAGTGAGAGTAATACCAGATCTCACCACAATATGAAACAAAGTCTCAACTTTCAAATTTGGCCATTTTTTAAAGACATTTAACAATAAATACCGTTTTGTGGCTCTTTAATGTGTCTGACAGATCGCTGGAGAGCCCCTTAAAGCTGCTCGTGAACCGATCATCTCTTCCTTCTAGTTATAGCATCAAATAAACATGAAAGAAGGAGTGTTGCTTTAACCGCGGAAAGACGTCAGTACACTCCATTTTTCAAGTTCTAATCCACCGACATTAATCTACTAACTCCTGACTGCTTTGTCAGACAAAAATGGCGGATGGCGCATTATGATTGGTCAGATTGCCTGTCAATCAATATTTTGTATTGATGTTATTGGTTTCTTTGGGCAGAGAGCAATATCAGTGTTTTGGAGTGGCCAAGCCAGAGTCCAGACCTGAATCTAGTTGAGAATTTGTGGAGACAACTAAAGACCAGAGGCAAGGAAGCCTTCCGACCTCAAGACCTGGAGATCTGTGCAAAAGAGGAGTGGGCACAATCCCAGAGGAAATGTGCAAAAAACGTGTCACTAATTATAAAAACCGTTTGACAGCTGTGATGAAAAATAAAGGCTTTGAAAAAGATTATTGTGAAATTGTATGAATAATTGTGTATATGGAATGTTTTGTCAAAATGTAAAAAAAAAAAAAAATGTAAACCTGAATATTCTTCGTTAATATCTCTAACACAGTGTCTTACTTTCTTTTGTCACCTTTTCGTGTCATTTCCAGCCAGAAGATGCCTATTTGCCAAATAAAAATTCATCATAATTAAAAATTTGACCTGGTTATGAATCATTTTGAGCTTAACTGTACAATAGAAACAACATTGGAGGGTTCATATTCACACCAAAGACATATTTGTTTTGTATAAAAATATGAAACGCATGATAGGAAGTCAGAATTTGTCTGTTGTTTTATGATTTTTTTTTTTAAGACTAACAGTTTTGTCAAACCAGCTGCAGCCTACATTAACTCAACACACACTAGTCTGGCAGTAATCTGGACAGATGCATAACACTCACCACAGAGACAAACTTGAGCGTCTTCTCTCCATTGGAAAGACTGAAAGCGAAGACAAACACAACTATCAGAAAACAGGAATCCATGCTTGCGGACGAGCAGCTAAGGTAGAGTACAGTAACTTCACTGAACGATCGTTGCCTGACTGATCTGGCAAACAGAACAAGACGAGGTTACAAGGTTTTCTGGGTAAAGGAGAGCTCCCATTGGTCAACGCACTCTGCAGCTTTGAAAACAAGTAACGTGATTGGCTGTCTTTTAAGAGAAAAGGACTTCGGAACAAATCACAAACAAAAGTTGTAAACTGCAAATGTGGGTCATGTTTAATCTGGCATCCAAGACCAGTCTTAATTAAAGGGCCATGAAACCCCAAACCACATTTTTTGAGATGTGAACAGATATGTACATCACTGGAAACACTAAAAGCACTCATAAAGTGGAAATGTGTTTTCCTGAGCAATTTCGTTCTTTCTGGTTAAAAAAGCAAAGTCGAAGCAACGTCACGGAATGTGAGGTAGAAGCGTGCTTTCGGAGTGTGTGATTGGCTGCAGGCATGACTCTATGTCAGCTGGCCCTCAAGCTAATTTATTCATGAGAAAGGGCTCTTTTAACCCAATCACTGTGCTTTAATATGCATGAGATCGCATTACAGCAGAGAATTCAAACAACATGCCGAGCATGAGAGCAGTTTCTGCGCCGAACGCCACAATGGGCCCTATCTTGCACCCAGTGCAATTGACTTTGTACACGACGCATGTATCATTCCTGTTTTGCACCCGACGCACAGTGGACTTTTCCCTCCACAGATGCACGTCTGTAAATTAGGGAATGAACTTGCGCTCCCGGGGGCGGTTCAGCGAAAAGAGGAGGCGTGTTCCGGCGCAAACGTTCCCTGGTGCTATTTTGCAGGTTTAGAAAACAATTCCGCCACTGACCAGGAGAAATCTAGTCTAAAGTCAGTTATTCAGACGCTATTTTAAGGGCGCATGCTTGGCCATAATGTAGCGTGAGCTCAACGCACACACACTTTGCTTCTCTCATCTACACAGACGCAACAGTTCTCATTTTTGCAAACCATACATAATTACAAGGAAAAATATTCCACACGAGGGAAATCATTGTTGTGTCCATGAAGATGTGAAAAAATAGGCATAAATCTAGCTTACACATTTACCCAAATTATCATACGCCTGTTTAACCGAAGCTAATCTGGGTGTGTTTCTCCATCCCCAATGTCACTTCTCTGTGTTTTACGGCCCTGACGAGAACGTCGGTCTCCTCGGCTGTGAACCGCTCCTGGCGTGCGTCTGGCAAATCCACCGTTATAATAGCAAACCGCCATGGAAAAAGCGCGCCTTGTCTTAAAGGGAATGTGAGATGACGCTCTGATTGGTTTATTTCACGTTACGCCCAAACCACACCTATGAGTAAAAATCCTGCAATCCTGCCTTGTGTGTCTAAAATTGTGGAGAAACTTGTCAACAAACAACTTATCAATTATCTGAATGCTTACGATATCATATCCGGGGCACAGTCTGGCTTCCGATCAGGGTATGGTTGTGTCACAGCTACCACTAAAGTACTCAATGATATTACATCTGCGTTAGATACCAAACAACACTGCGCTGCTATATTCATTGACCTTGCAAAAGCTTTTGACTCTGTGGTCCACAACATACTCATTGACAGACTCAGCAGCATTGGTGTCACTGATCACTCACTGGTTTGGTTCACAAATTTTCTCTCACACCGGGTTCAAAGTGTAAGATTAGAAAACCTTGTATCCCACTCTCTCCCGATCATCAGGGGTGTGCCCCAAGGTTCTATCCTTGCTCCAACTCTTTTTTTAATTTATATTAATACCATTCCATCGGCAGCTGGCAATTCTTTCATTCACTTATACGCTGATGATACAGTTCTTTATGCCACAGGTCCCTCCCCTGATGCTGTTCAAGCTACCCTGCAAGAAAGCTTTTACCAACTTCAACAATCCTTTACACAACTCAACCTCAGTCTCAATACCTCCAAAACAAAAATCATGTGGTTTCACCGAAAGGGTACTACGCCTCCACCTGCTCTTAACATCACCACCTGTAATGGGGCTATTTTAGAACAAGTCACTACATATAAATACTTGGGCATCTGGTTGGACACATCTCTTACTTATTCTACCCACATATCTAAGCTGCAATCTAAGGTTAAAGCCAAGCTTGGTTTTCTTTACAGAAACCGCTCTTCATTCACCACTTCTGCCAAACTTACTCTTATTCAAATGACCATCCTTCCCATTTTAGACTACGGAGACACCATTTACAGGGTTGCTTGCAAATCCACCTTGTCTAAACTTGACACTCTTTATCATTCCGCTATCAGGTTTGCCACAAATGCTCCTTCCAACACACACCACTGCGCTCTTTACACATCTGTCAACTGGTCCTCCCTTCACAATCGCCGTAAAATTCACTGGTTCACTTTCATTTACAAGACCCTTCTTGGCCACTCACCACCTTACTTAGGTCACCTGCTGCAGCCAAAGCCCGTCACTTATGATACCCGGGCTTCACTTTATCTTCAATTAATAATCCCCAAAACCAAAACAGCCATTGGTCTAATAACATTTCAATCTGCTGCCGCTCGGGACTGGAATTCGCTCCAAAATACTCTCAAAATTGATAAGCTAATTTCAACTTCATCATTTAAATCTGTTATTTCAAACCTGTTCACGGACACATGCAGCTGTTTCTCTTCATAGTCAAAAATAAAAATAATAAGGAGGAAGGGGAGAGGAAAAGGGAAAAAGAGAAGGGAAATGAGAAGGGGGATGTTTTTTTTTTTTTTTTTTTTTTTTTTTCAGCAAATATTTCTTTGTAGCTCCATTCATCATTTCTATATACATATAGCTGGTCAATGTGGTATGTTGTCTACTGTGTTGAGTTTTCAATTGTATTTATGTAATTGCTTACCTGTAAGTATCTATAATGTTTTGTACCTTTTAACTCTACTTCCCCTTTCCCTAAGTGGTTATTCCACTTGTCAGGCCGCCATTGTCAATAAGAAGTTGTTCTTAATGACTTGCCTGTAAAAATAAAGGTTAAATAAAAAAAATAAAAAAAATAAAAAAATAATGAAGCTACTTCAGACCAACACATTTTAGATTTGCGTCGGGCGCAAGAGTCATTTATCCCGCCGGTATAATAGCAACAGCGCCCGAGACCCGCCCACAAAGTTACTTGCGTTTCGCGTTTGATACTTGCGTTTCAGATCGTTAAAATAGGGCCCACTGAGTTTAACACTCGCAACGCAGATCATATACGGACCGGAGAAAGTGTGTTTCAAGATTTTATGGGCATATTTCATATCCTCTAGTGCTCTAAACATAAACCAGCACCGTGTATGCGGACATATTTCATCATGTCTTCTTCAGATGAAATATATGTGCAAATAAGGACACTTATACAGCCGTACGTCTGATCATGAACGCGATGACACGATGGATTATTCTGATTCACAGAAGACGATGTAGAATAATGGACAAAAGAACAATGTCCATTGTTTCAATGTCTGTCCATTGTCCATTGATTCAAAGAACAATGGATAAAAAAGTAACTGCTCTTTTTCATGATGGAAAATGAAAACATTCATGCAATAGAATTGACTTGAGCCAACGAATCAGAGGGAAAAAAAGTTTTTTTTTTTTTTTTTCTGTTCAAAAGTTATTAGCACAAATGTTAGTGCAAATTTGAACAGTTGGTGGCGCTAGAGAGATTGAGTTAGAGACTCCAAATTTGCTATGGTGACAGTTCAGACTGTCCTCTATCAGTGTGCCAAATTTCACAACTTTTTACCATACAGTTCTATGGGCTGCCATAGACTCAAGAGTGGAAGATGCTAACCAACTGCAAAAATGAGTAAATAAAGACATTTGGAGATGATTTGAAACAAAAGGTTTGAAAACCCTTAAATATTTATTAAATATAAATTTAAGGTTGTAATGAGATATAATTGCTTATAATAGTATTTCATTACGCTACCCCAAAACATTTTGAGTACCTTCAGGGCATGTTGCCGCAGACACAGGTTTGGATCTTTAATTTGTCATTTTGTAATTAAAATGATGGCCCTGTTTTTAGGAATCTAAGGAGATGACTCCCGTGATAATATAATTCATAACAATACGATAATGCATTCATAAAATACAGCATTTCACTACAATATTCAAAATGGCCGCTATGAGAAAATTGGATATCGTTCGACTGCACCGAATCTAACGAGACCAAACCATTCAGAAGTTATAAGCAAAAATAGCCATTTTTCTTCTCCGGACCAGTAAGTGGCTCTGCACCGAAACGCATCATGTAGCCTCAGGTCATGCTTATGATGACGTACCAACTTTGGTCTGATTGTGATAAAGTGTTGCGGAGATACAGCCTTGCGTCTATTTTTGCAAACACTACGTAATATTGGTTTGCGCCTTATTCAAAAACAATTTGACGAATCAACTTGAATTCTATAACATTTTGTTGGCATGTTGTGAAAATGATGTGGTTCAATTTTCATGAAAATTGGACAAACCGTCTAGGAGGAATTTGAAAAGTAGGTTTTTAGAGACGGAAAATTATGTCATACGGTGCATCGGATCGTCATGAGCCAAGGAATCATTGGAAAAAATTATTTTGTTTCTAGCCCTTATGCTTCAAAAGTTATTAGCATAAACGTGAGTGCAACTTTGGACAGTTGGTGGCGCTAGAGGGATTGAGTTAGAGACTCTAAATTTGCTATAGTGACATCTATCTGTAGCTGCGTTTCCATTACCCTTCAAATTGCTTCAAATTGCGCAAATTGAAAATACGCCCAATGGAAGACAAAAGAATTACAGGAATAATGGATTCTAAACCTCAAATAAATGCCACAATCAAGACCTCGAAGCAGATCTGAGGGAGAAACACCCAGAAACTCCTAATATGAGCCGCTCACAAGTATAATAAGGGTTGTTCCTCACCATTAATGCTTGGAAAACACACATACGTCTCCTTCCATTAATAATAATGGCCAGTGCAATGGCTGGATAGTACATAAACCCACCAACGTCCGTTACCATGGTTTTTGGAATGATTTTACTTTTCGCGAGAGGAAAAAATTAAGTTTTAGTCGCGTAACATCGGTTAATGGAAACGCCGTCATTTCGCAATAGTTTTTTGTCGACATTTAGAGGGAAAAAACTCGCAAAAGATTTGTGCAAATCTGTAATGGAAACGTTCCTTGCGTGCCAAATTTTATAACTTGGGCTGCCATAGACTCAAGAACGGAAGAAGAAGAACGCCAACAAATAGGTGCCTGTGCACCATCAGTGCTTGACCCCTAAATATTCCTCACTACATATATATAAATCCAAAAATAAAATTACTAGGGACGATTTAGGCAACATCCCTGCAGCTTAAGGTCTCCAACGTACTTGTTTAATTTGATGTACGATTTCAAGGAGTATAATCTGACAAAAATAAGAGGAAAAGACTGAGACCTAGAATGTCTATCTATCTATCTATCTATCTATCTATCTATCTATCTATCTATCTATCTATCTATCTATCATAACTGATGAGGCTATTTTAAACCAGGCCTTCTACAGGAGAATGAGGGGGAATCAGTTTTGCAACACACCCTACTGGATATGTTGTTCAGGGTTGGATCATGAATGCATGAATAAACAAATATTTTCCCAGCATATATTGAATTATTCACACAATATGACCATCCCATTACATCAAATGATCACAAAGAAAATAGTCAAAATCCCAAATAATGGTGTGGGTGTATGAGTATGAAATGTCCAATAAAGATGTTGATGAATGATTTTATTTGGTAAAGAGAGCAGTCAGTAGAATGAGCCTTCTTATCGGTAGGATCAATGAAATGATGAAATAGATGTCCTTGTTGGTGTAGGTCTAGAGTCCTTTGAATATAAAGTCCTTGGGCAGTTGCAATACTGCACAAAACAACTCATTAGCTTTCTTTTACAAACCAAACATAGCACATAAAACATTCAAATAAGTAACCTTCCCCAAAAAATGGAATAAAGCAACTAATGCCTGGTTCAGATTACATGGTTTTCTGTTAAATTGTCTGTTACGATAGTCACTATGTCAGATTACGCGATTTTGACTCGCACACATACATACACACGACACGCACACACACGCACACACACTCACTCACACACACACTCACTCGCACACATACATACACACGACACGCACGCACACACACACTCACTCACACACTCACTCGCACACATACATACACACATGCACGCACACACTCACTCACTCACACTCATTCACTCACTCACACTCTCACTCCCACCCACGCACTCGCTCACACACGCACTCACTCACTCACTCAAATTCACTCGCTCACACACGCACGCTCACACACACACTCACTCGCACAGGCACATATACACACGCACTCACTCACGCACACACACCCACTCACTCGAACCCGATGCCGTTGACGAATCCCCACGACACCCTATGTCAAACGGATCGTGGGCTAAATGTAATCTGAACCTGGCATTACTCACAGTTGAGCAGAAAACCGCTCTATCGACCTATGTACTCCTTTTATTTCCTTTTATATTTTGTGACCTAAGTTGAATGTTTATTTGTATACTTTTCCTCACTCAATCCTCATGTATGCGGACGAGTGTGACGTTTAAGTCATTTTAGAAGAAAGAGTTAACTGAGAGGCAAATCGACATGATGTTGGCGGAAGGCATTGTGTAAACACACAGATTATAGCCTATATATTTACTTCAGAAATTAACTCTACGAACAAGAAAACAGTGATAGATGGACCTCTAAACCTTTACGCTGAGGAGAAAATCCAATGCAACTTTGAGGAGACCAAGAGAAACATGATTATGTATTCCTGCTCAGCAACACTTGATGTAATATTCACGTAAGCACTGAATATTTGCGACACTGATTTACGGCGCCACGGCAAGGTTGCTGGGGGATATTGGTTTGGCGCCAGAGTTACTTGCACTATGTGACGTGTGACATGTGAAGACGGCTGCACGTTGGCTAATAAAAATCCCAAGTTTGTTCGGTACTCGCTGTACGTCTCCTTATTTAGGACTGCACGCCCTGTGCAATATAAGTAGTAAAACAAGAACAAGACATGGTGTCAGAAGAAAAAAATAACTAAAATGGATTTTGCAGCAGTACCATCGCCGCACATGAATTGGGAATCGTCTAACTTACCAGATGCATGGCGTAAGTTCAGACAACATGCAGAGCTCATGTTCGCGGGTCCGTTGAAGGCACGAAGACGAAAAGTGCAGTTATTTGCTCCTGTGGATAGGGGAGAAAGGAAGAGATATCTTCAACACATGGGCGCTGACGACAGATGAAGCAAAGGTACTGAAAACATATTACGACAAGTACGAAGCATATGTGATGCCCAAAACAAACACAATTTTCGCCAGATATAAATTTCATGAGCGAATTCAAGGAGCCAACGAAAGTTTTGAGCAATTTATGACTGAACTAAGACTATTAGTGAAAGACTGTGCTTATGCAGACAGCGAGGAAATGGTTAGAGATCGCATTGTGTTTGGCATTCACTCTCCGCGAGTGCGAGAGAAACTGTTGAGCGTCGGCTCGGAATTAACATTAGACAAGGCCATGGATATAGCCAGATCACACGAAGTTGCACAAGCTCAGCTCAAAACGTTTGCAAACAACGCATACAACCCCCGCGATCAAGCAGTGCACGCAGTCATCTCGCAGAAAGAGTCACAGAAGCGAACAGTAAAAGCTGGAATGAAAGCCTTTCATCGGAGCAGCAATGACGTCGCGGAGCGCGGCAGAAATTGCGGTTACTGTGGCAACCAGGCTCACGGTCCATCCGGAAAATGCCCTGCAAAAGGTAAACAATGTGGCAAATGCGGGAAACCCAACCACTTCGCCAAAGTGTGTCGTTCTGATTACAAAAGGAATGTTCATACAGTGAGCAAAGATGCTTCCCATGATGAAGAAGACCCACATGCAGAGTTTTTCGTGAATGCAGTCTTGCAAAAGTCATGTGACACAGAACAAGCATTTGCAGACATACTGCTGGGAGAAGAAAAAACTGAAGTTAGTTTCAAGTTGGACACCGGAGCTCAGGTGAATGTCATTCCACTGCACACATTTAATATGCTAAAAGGTCAGTGCAAGCTCACACCGACTAAGCACAGCCTCACTGGATATGGTGGTCAAATGCTCACAGTAAAAGGGACATGTGTGTTGCCGTGCAGATACAAAGACAGGGAAACACTGATACATTTTTACATAGTCAACACCCAAGCACCGCCTGTGTTAGGTCTAAAAGCATGCCTGGACTTGGACTTAATCAAGCTAGTGCTCTCAGTGAACGCACTTAAAGAGGACAAGTCCATCATGGAGGAATATGCTGATGTATTTGATGGCATTGGATTATTCCCAGGGGAGTGCACAATCCATCTAAAACCTGATGCAACTCCAGTTGTTTATCCACCGAGAAGGATACCTCTGGCTCTGCGTGGCAGACTGAAAGAAGAGCTGCAAAATATGGAAAAACAAGGAGTCATAGTCAAGGTAACAGAGCCTACAGACTGGGTGAACGCACTTGTGGTCGTGGAAAAACCGCGAACTGGCAAACTCAGAATATGCTTGGATCCCCGCGACCTCAACAAAGCTATCAAGCGTCCACACTTCCCCTTGCCAACGATAGAGGACATCACGCCCAAGCTAACGGGTGCGAAATACTTCAGTGTTTTAGATGCCCGTTCAGGGTACTGGGCAATAAAACTAACAGAGGAATCGTCCAAGCTGACGACATTCAACACTGTACTAGGGCGATACAGATTTCGTCGCCTTCCATTTGGCATCATTTCAGCTCAGGATGAATTTCAACGCAAAATCGACGAGACATATGAAGGTCTAAATGGTGTCGTTGCAATCGTCGATGATATCCTGGTTTACGGACGAACCAAAAAGGAACATGACGACAACTTGCACGCAGTACTGCAAAGGTCCCGTGAGAAAGGTGTGAAGCTCAACAATGAGAAAAGCATTGTGAGTGCCTCTGAGGTTCGCTACTTCGGTCACTGCTTATCCGCTGAAGGAGTCAGGCCAGACCCTGAAAAGGTCTCAGCGATCAAGCACATGGAGCCACCAAAGAGCAAGGCGGAGCTCGAAACAGTCCTGGGAATGGTAAATTACCTGTCCAAATTTGCACCCTGCTTATCAGACATCAATGCACCACTTCGTCAGCTGCTCAAACAGTCCAGCGAGTTCATATGGGATTCCCAGCACGACACCGCATTCCAAAAAATGAAAGATCTCATTACTAAGGAACCTGGACCCGTACTTGCGTACTATGACCCACAGAAAGAACTGCACCTTCAAGTTGATGCATCGAAATATGGCCTCGGTGCAGTCCTGCTGCAGGACGGGAAGCCGCTCAGCTATGCTTCAAGATCACTGACCGAATGTGAAGTTAGCTATGCTCAAATAGAGAAGGAGCTCTACGCGGTTTTATTCGGCTGCAAGCGTTTTCATCAGTACGTATATGGCCGGAAAGTCATAGTGGAGTCTGATCACAAGCCGCTTGAAGCAGTGATGAAAAAACCACTAGCCGCTGCTCCGCCGCGACTTCAAAGAATGATCCTGCAACTCCAGAAATATGATATCACTATCACACACCGGCCAGGAAAGGAGATTCCTGTGGCAGACACCCTCTCTAGAAAGTTCATAGATGCAGAGAACGACAATCTCAGTGAAGGAATGGACATGCAGGTCCACATGGTATACAAAAGCTTACCTGTCAGTGACACAAGGCTGCAACAGATCCGTGCTGAGACTGAGTTGGACAGCCAGCTTGTCCAGCTCAGACAGGTGATTCTGGATGGATGGCCTGGAGAGAGGAGAAAATGCCCTGCAGACATCAGCGACTTCTGGAATTTCCGAGATGAACTGTCATTGACCAACGGAATCATTCTCAAAGGTGAGAAGATAGTCATACCCTCCTCACTCAGAGAAGATATGCTCACACGCATTCACGTCGGTCACATGGGCATAGAGAAGTCGAAGCAAAGAGCACGAGATGTGTTATTCTGGCCAGGAATGTGTAAACAAATAGAACACATGGTCGAAAGATGCGATACCTGCCTGGAGCGACGCTGTTCAAACACCAAGGAGCCCATGATTCCTCATGAAATTCCAACCAGACCATGGCAGGTGATAGCTTCAGACCTCTTTACCTGGAACAGCGAAGAATACATGGTTACAGTAGACTACTATAGCCGCTTCTTTGAATTGGATAAACTCAACACCACCACAGCTGCCACTGTCATCAGCAAACTCAAAGTCATTTTGCAAGACATGGCATCCCAGAGAAAGTTGTATCCGACAACGGTCCACAATATCGGGGCAAGGAGTTTGAAGACTTTGCAAAGACATGGGGTTTCATGCACACCACCACGAGCCCCCATTACCCCCAGAGCAATGGTTTGGCTGAGAAGACTGTGCAGATAGCAAAATCGATCTTGACAAAAGCCAAGATGGACAGGAAAGGTCCCCATCTCAGTTTGTTAGAGTATAGGAATACACCTGTTGACAACTTCAAGTCACCTGCCCAGCTTCTCATGAGTCGCAGACTGCGATCCATACTGACAACCACCATCAAGCAGCTCCTACCCGAAATTGTCAGTCTCAAGGCACGCTCTAAAAGAGTAAAGCAGCAGCAGCATCAGAAAAAGTATTACGATCGCTCGACTCGTCCACTGTCACAGCTTCACACTGGACAACGTGTTTGCATTCAAGAGCACGGACTCTGGAAACCAGCTGTCGTTGTGCACCCTGCCAATACACAAAGATCATATCATGTTTGCACTTCAGATGGTCGGGTGTATCGCAGAAACCGTCGTCATCTTCTCAGCACAAAAGAAGAGCCTGTGGAAAATACCTGCGTTTCTGCAAACATAGAGGAAGAGCAAAACAGCACTGCCTCATCAATGCTTCAGGTACACACTGAAGTACCAGCACAGCATTCAAATGACAGAGAGATCCAGCCCATACAATACTATACCAGATCGGGTCGGGCAGTGCGACCGAGAACAATCCTTGATTTGTGATTGGTATTTCGTCTGGGGTGTAGGCGGATCGCTGCCCCTATGAGAGAAATGGAATCTAAGATCTGGTATGGGCTGTCTGAGAATAATGGACGTTTTGTTCGGAAGTATTGTTGCAAAGTGTGTGATACGTTAAGTGTCAGAGGTGTTTAGATGTTTTGTGAAATACAGCAACCTCTGTGTTTATGCTAGGGTAATGTTTCAGTGATTTGAGTATGCATACTGCATTGACTTAATGTGTTTTTTTTTATTCTTTCAAAAGAAAGGAGATGTAATATTCACGTAAGCACTGAATATTTGCGACACTGATTTACGGCGCCACGGCAAGGTTGCTGGGGGATATTGGTTTGGCGCCAGAGTTACTTGCACTATGTGACATGTGTGACATGTGAAGACGGCTGCACGTTGGCTAATAAAAATCCCAAGTTTGTTCGGTACTCGCTGTACGTCTCCTTATTTAGGACTGCACGCCCTGTGCAATATAAGTAGTAAAACAAGAACAAGACACTTGATATAGGCCTACGCATAGACGGTAAAAGAAATGGACACAGCGACCCCATTGGATTCAACGGAGAAAAGTGAAGTCAATTAGAAGCACTCACTTCCTGATGGTCGAGCGTACTGCGCAGACTCACACTGAGCTTGACGGCGTAGATGTGACGTGAGCAAACCGTCTGTCTTCTAGTAGCTGTGCCAAGAGAAATCTGAATCATTCCCTTCCGAATCTTGCAGAGACGGAGAGTGTGAGTAGGAGGTGTCCTTGAGCTAGGAGCAGGAGAAACTTTTGCTAGGTATTCTGATTAATTACTTTGTCATTTTGCCTCCACGTCCCCCCGATTGCCCGTGAGCTTCTCCTCCTGTCCATACGGTAATCTCTCTACTGTGCGACAGAGAGTTGCATGGTTATGACGCAATCGTTAGCCTATTTTTACAAAAACTGCTTCTACTGGGCCATAACGTAAGATACAAGGTAATGGAGCCTTTTATATATTTTCGTGTTTCTTTAGAAATAAATAATGGACAAATGGAGTCTTTAAACGCCTCAGATGTAAAGCTATTCGCTGTCAAAGTGACGCCAAAATGAATGGGAGTCAATGGGATGCTAACAGCAGGTGATGGTCCGCTAATCAGTGGCGGCGCCCGGGGAAGCTTCAGTGTTTTCTCAAACATTGCCCCCCTGGATATACGCCACACGGCAAACGCTAATACCGTTTCATATACTGTCTACTTTCTATGTATAACATTTCTATCTAATAGCGTATTAGACAGGGCTGTTAGACAGATTGTAAACTAATGAACACGGAGAATGCGAGCACTGGCGTTCTCAGCGCCGTCAAAATAAAAGTCATAATGTCAAGCTTGGCTTCCGTCACTTCAGAGTTCCTACTGGCGGTGCGAATGCAACCAGAGAAACGTCCTAGGGGAACCATTAGTTCTCTGGGAACCGACCTGGTGGCTAGTTCCTAGAACTACCCGGTGTGAAAGCCCCTTATGTCGGCATCCAAGCTCCCTCTTCTGCGGTTGGCGCTGGTTTTCCCGATCGAGTTTCTGTTTCCTGTTTCAGAGGTTTTTCCCGCCACTCAGGTGTCTCTGGGCCTCTTCCGGGAGGATCGCTCTGTTGTATGGTTACACCATCCAGCTTCTACGGTTCCAACCCGTTTCGGCAGGATTTAATTGTTTAAAATTCCGGAGTGGATTTTCATTACTGGAATGACAAATTACAATTATATTAGTGTGCAAATGTCTCAGATTAATTAACAGTTAGTGTTCATATATTATACACACACTTACTGGTTTTACAGGTTAATGTTTTCGCCACTTTCTGTAGCTCAGGACTCATCAGTGTGAAGAACGAGTGTTTCGTCTCTTTAGTGCTGAGAAACTTCACAGTGTTAGAATAGTCATTTTTCTGAAGATGTCAAACATACACCAGCAGAGGGAGACACTACACACACCAACACAGAGAGAGAGACTGTGCGTACTAGCATAGTGTGTGTGTGTGTGTGTGTGTGTGTGTGTGTGTTTACAGTGATGATGTGAGGAATACTCTACGTCTCACATTACCTTTTCATTAAAGATACGACTGAAATATCTGTTACTATGGAAACGTTTGAGCAAAAACTATGAGCATTATGCAGAATTACATTGTTTACAGCGTTGCTTGGGCTGATGGGACACACACACACACACACACACACACACACACACATCAGCGCTACACCTACACACTGGAAATGATTCTGTGTTTTGTGAAAGCTTTCATTAGCTTGTTCTCCAGTGATAACTGATGAATATTTCCATCAGAGAAGTAATTTCTTGTCAACATGTTGCTCGCTCACACACACACACACACACACACACACACACACACACACTCATCAGAACTAATGAGCATTCAGGCAGTGGATTGGAGCACAAACCTCTTAATATGATGATGATGATGATGATGATGATGATATTCCAGAATATTTCATGAAACACGTGACTGTATGTCTAAACATCCATATCAAATCAGATTTGAGTGTAAATATGATCAGAATAACATCATCACATATTACCATATACTTGTATAGAAACTGAAGAAGCTCCAACAGTTCATGAGATGTGAACGAGTGTTTTGATGGTAATTGTTTCTATGTTCTGCTCGTTATCTCTGAACTCGACAGCCTGGAAACATGTTCCTCTGCTCTCATGGCTCGTGTTCGAGTTCAGCGCGCAATGAGTCCGAGTTCAGCGCGCAGTGAGTCCGAGTTCAGCCCGCAGTGTTCAGGCCAGAGATTCTCTACTAATTTTTCCTGGACTTTTCCCAGTTCTTTCCTCTGATCATTCTCATGTTTGTCAGATAATCAGGAGTGTGTGAGTGAGTGAGTGAGTGTGTGAGTGTGTGTGTGTGTGTGTGTGTGAGAGAGAGAGTATGAGTGTGTGTGTGTGTGTGTGTGTGTGTGTGTGTGTGTGTGTGAGAGTGAGTGAGTGAGTGTGTGTGTGTGTGTGTGTGTGTGTGTGTGTGTGTGTGTGTGTGTGTCTGCTGGTGGACGGAGACTTAGGGATTCTGGGATTGTAAAAGTAGGTTGCAGAAAAAATGGTGAAATGGTGACAGAAAGCGTCTGATTCGTCCCTCAGTGTCTCCTCTCATCAGATCCTCACGTGTTTCCCAGCGTTCAGGAGTCCAGGATCAGCTGCAGGTCCGGCTGTTTCATGTGTCAAAACTCTTTCGATTGAGAAAATTGATGGTTTTGTGCAGAAGTGTGTTATCCTGAACACACACCGCGACCCGGCAGAAGTGTGTTATCCTGAACACACACCGCGACCCGGCAGAAGTGTGTAATCCTGAACACACACCGCGACTCGGCAGAAGTGTGTTATCCTGAACACACACCGCGACCCGGCAGAAGTGTGTTATCCTGAACACACACCGCGACCCGGCAGAAGTGTGTTATCCTGAACACACACCGCGACTCGGCAGAAGTGTGTTATCCTGAACACACACCGCGACTCGGCAGAAGTGTGTTATCCTGAACACACACCGCGACTCGGCAGAAGTGTGTTATCCTGAACACACACCGCGACTCGGCAGAAGTGTGTTATCCTGAACACACACCGCGACTCGGCAGAAGTGTGTTATCCTGAACACACACCGCGACCCGGCAGAAGCGTGTTATCCTGAACACACACCGCGACCCGGCAGAAGTGTGTTATCTTGAACACACACCGCGACCCGGCAGAAGTGTGTTATCCTGAACACACACCGCGACCCGGCAGAAGTGTGTTATCTTGAACACACACCGCGACCCGGCAGAAGTGTGTTATCTTGAACACACACCGCGACCCGGCAGAAGTGTGTTATCTTGAACACACACCGCGACTCGGCAGAAGTGTGTTATCTTGAACACACACCGCGACTCGGCAGAAGTGTGTTATCCTGAACACACACCGCGACTCGGCAGAAGTGTGTTATCTTGAACACACACCGCGATTCGGCAGAAGTGTGTTATCTTGAACACACACCGCGACCCGGCAGAAGTGTGTTATCCTGAACACACACC
>NC_138745.1:37002743-37005243 GCF_965113295.1 Leuciscus leuciscus | reverse complement strand
CTGTGTGAAGGTTTGTTAGGAGGACGATCTCCCGGAGGAAGAAGAGCTCATGAACTCACCGCTGACTGACAGCAGACATTAACGGTAAGACCAGAACCGACTGACTGAACGGGTCTCAACGGACCTCTGATCGATCGAGTCGCATTGATATGATCGGGATTCACGGTGTGTTTATTATATATATATATATATATATATATATATATATATATATATATATATATATATATATATATATATATATATATATATAGAGAGAGAGAGAGAGAGAGAGAGAGAGAGAGAGAGAGAGAGAGAGAGAGGAAAGGAGATTTGAGAAGTTTATTGTGCATTCGGATATAAATTGTAGCTTTTTCATACTATATTAAACTATGAATGGGATGTTTGATTAATTATTATTATTATTATTTATTTATTATTTTTTTTGGCCAATGTCACTAACAAAAAGTACCATGGTAATACCATAGTTATTTTTTGTAATTTTTTTGGATATGTAGCCTATAATGGTAATACCATGTTTTTAATAGTAACCCATATAAAACTGGTGATCGTTTAGTAGCCTACCATGGTATCAAATTATCATGGCATTTATGGCTATTATAAGTGTATTGCATAATATTGATTCAGATGTTCAGTGTTTGTCTTGTGGAATCATATTGTGAACATCAACAATCTGCAGTGTGATGATGATGATGATGATGATGGTGGTCATATGTGAAGATGTAGATAAATGAATGATCTCTGATCCTCATGGTTTGTGGTTTGGTGTTGTTCACTAAGATGTTCAGATGTTTGTGCTGTTCTGTTGAGGGAATTGAGGCTGAAGGTGAACAGTGTTTAAACAGAATTAAATGAGCATAAATGTTGAAGATTTTCACACTGAATTCGATTCGAGGTCATTCTGTGTTCTTAAGGATAAAAGCATCTGCCAAATGAACGAGTGTAAACACATGTTTGAGCTCAAATGATTGGGATTAGAGGAACTTAAATTCCATCAACATGTGCATTTTTGTACAAAAACAACATTTATTGAAGTGTCCAGAACACACGTGACCTAGCCAGCCTGAAGGCGGAAGAGTTTGAGATCAGTTTAAATGAATCAGTTTTAATGGTTCTCATTTGCATATAAGTCTGAACACGATGAAATGTCATGAAAGTCACAGAAATTCATAAACAACATTAAATAATTATTAATAAATGTATGCACATCTCCAGACAATGTAGTAAACACCACTGTACAGATGTCCTGTAATATACAAAAGTCATCCAGAGGTTCTGTATTTGTTTGTGCGAGTGATATTTGTGATATATGATACTGGTGTACGACTGCATTTACAGCCTCAAACATAATCCAGCTCTAACTGAACTCATATTAATGATGGACCCAAGGATCTGCATTCACACACTCTTCCAAGGGTGTCTCAAAGGCAAACGACAAAAGCCTTTCATTCCGCCGTGAAGAAAGAGTCTCATGTAAAGGAAAGATCTCTATTGCAAGTGTTAAGTGAAATGGAAATGATTCATATCATCAGCTGAATAATAATAATAATAAGTGTATAGATGATTTGATCGTTCAGGCTTTTTTGTGTCTGTCATATAATGACGCTTTTGACATTTCGTCTACATCGAACGCACATGGCACCCTTTAGCGTCAATATGAGACGCAGATAGATATGGGCCAGAAGGCGCCTTGTAGCAGTCTAACCCTAACCCTACCCCAGCCCAGACCTAACCCTACCCCAGCCCAGACCTAAACCTACCCCAGCCCAGACCTAAACCTACCCATAACCGAACAAAGCTCTGTGCGTCTCATATTGACGCTAAAGGGTGCCATGTGCGTTCGATGTAGACGAAATGTCAAAAGCCTCAGTATATGACGACTTGGGATGAGAATGCGTTGGTCTGTCAGTGTGTGTGCTCTTTTACTCAGGACTTTAGATGAGAATGAGCAGATTCTGGATAGTTGTTCATTCACAAACAGGCTTTAAATCATTTCCAGACCCTTCACTCTCTCTGTTCCTCTGTGGTGAAGCTCAGAATCTCTACAAGAACTGAGGAGACCATCACAACTGAAGACATGAGCACTAACCTCACCCACAACCAGGCCTGTCAAGATCATACATTCATATATAATATACATTAATCATCCTGGTTATTATTCCATCTAATCTCAAATAATCTGTAAATTTCAATCACATTTTGCCAAAGAACATTAAAAACACTGTAGTAAAATACATAAAGATAGTCAAAGGGTGTGTGTGGGTTTAATCAGACTGCATTATATTATATTATATTAATTACATTTAGTGCTGTCAATCGATTAAAAAAATAATTTTGCAATTTTTTGTAATTAATTGCTATTAATGGCATAAAACATTTAATATATTTTAATTAATTATATAAATATAAATTTTTATAGCATTAAAGTAAACCATATGGGCTTATTTTTATTATTAAATTATGGTTCCAAGTAAAAAAAAACTAAAAAAAACATATTAGG
>NC_138745.1:36982276-36984776 GCF_965113295.1 Leuciscus leuciscus | reverse complement strand
TCGATCCAACAGCTTCAGCCATCGAAGTGATCTTTACATGCAACCTCAAGCGCTCAACATGGATTCCCATCTCATCCAACAACCTCCCAACGCAATGCAATCCGTTTCTCCCAGAATGGGAGAGTTTTTAGGACGCCGACCGAGCAGCGCTCCGTCTCAACATCTCCTGGAAACCTCAACATATCAAACCGGTCGGACAATGGGAGGTCTCCCGATCAATCCGGGCGGATTCGCCACTCCTCATCCTCAATCCCGACCGTTATCGATGTATAACGCTCACACCGGTCTGGCCATGTCGGCTCTTTCCGCTCAGCAACAGAATCCGAACGCCCCGGGAATGGCTCCCAAAACCTTCTCCAGCTCATACTCTCCCATGGAGTTGATGAAACGTCCTCCGAATCTTCCTCTCTCTCCGGCTCTCAGTCCACATCACAGCCCTCAGTTAATGCGGAAAGGAGTCACTCCGGTGGAGAATAACGTTCTTCCGGCGTCTTCTTCCCACCAGCATCAATCCGTTAATCCCAATAATAAACTGGCCCGCCGAACCGGACCGCCCGTCATCGTATCCACCATGGCTTCTCCCGACACAAGTAATGTTCTTCTGTCTTTCCCTACATTTCTCTTCACTAGTTTTACCTTCATGCGTTTGTGCTTGTTGATATTCAGGTGTTGTTTATTCTTTGTCAAGTCAAGCCTTCATTTATACAGCGCTTTACCAATACAGATCGTTCCAGAGCAGCTTTACTGAGATAATAGGAGATTACAGTAACAGAGATTGTGGGAACACTTTATTTTGATGGTCCCTTTTGAACATTATGCTGACTATAAGTAACTTTGCAACTACATGTCAGCTAACTCTCATTAGAGTATTAGTAGAGTATTAGTAGACTGTTTAATATCTGCTAACTCTTTATTGTGATGCTCCCCAACAGACATTATACTGACTATAAGTAACTTTGCAACTACATGTCAGCTAACTCTCATTAGAGTTTTGGTAGAGTATTAGTAGATTGTTAGTAGACTGTCTGTTTAATATCTGCTAACTCTTTATTGTGATGCTCCCCAACAGACATTATACAGTAACTTTGCAACTACATGTCAACTTATTCTTACCCTAACCCTACCAGTCTACTAATACTCTACTAATACTCTAATGAGAGTTAGTAGACACGTAGGTGCAACTTTACTTATATTCAACAGAATGTGTTAAAGGGCCATCAAAATAAATGAAACAGAGATTGATTCTGTTGACTATAAGTAACTTTGCAACTACATGTCTATTAACTCTCATTAGAGTGTTAGTAGAGTGTTAGTAGACTCTCTGTTTAATAACTAATAACTCTTTATTGTGATGCTCCCCAACAGACATTATACTGACTATAAGTAACTTTGCAACTACATGTCAGCTAACTCTCTTTAGAGTTTTGGTTGAGTATTAGTAGAGTATTAGTAGAGTATTAGTAGACTGTCTGTTTAATATCGGCTAATTCTTATTGTGATGCTCCCCAACAGACATTATACAGTAACTTTGCAACTACATGTCAACTTATTCTTACCCAAACCCTACCAGTCTACTAACACTCTACTAATACTCTACTAATACTCTAATGAGAGTTAGTAGACACGTAGGTGCAACTTTACTTATATTCAACAGAATGTGTGAAAGGGTCATCAAAATAAATTAAAAACAGAGATTGATTCTGTTGACTATAAGTAACTTTGCAACTACATGTCAACTAACTCTCATTACAGTATTAGTAGAGTGTTAGTAGAGTGTTAGTAGACTGTCTGTTTAATAACTATTAACTCTTTATTGTGATACTCCCCAACAGACATTATACAGTAACTTTGCATCTACATGTCAACTTATTCTTACCCTAACCCTACCAGTCTACTAACACTCTACTAATACTCTAATGAGAGTTAGTGGACATGTAGTTGCAAAGTTACTTATATTCAACAGAATGTGTTAAAGGGCCATCAAAATAAATGAAACAGAGATTGATTCTGTTGACTATAAGTAACTTTGCAACTACATGTCTATTAACTCTCATTAGAGTATTAGTAGAGTGTTAGTAGAGTGTTAGTAGACTCTCTGTTTAATAACTAATAACTCTTTATTGTGATGCTCCCCAACAGACATTATACTGACTATAAGTAACTTTGCAACTACATGTCTACTAACTCTCATTAGAGTATTAGTAGAGTATTAGTAGAGTGTTAGTAGACTGTCTGTTTAATAACTAATAACTCTTTAATGTGATGCTCCCCAACAGACATTATACAGTAACTTTGCAACTACATGTCAACTTATTCTTACCCTAACCCTACCAGTCTACTAATACTCTACTAATACTCTACTAATACTATAATGAGAGTTAGTAGACATGTTGGTGCAACTTTACTTATATTCAACAGAATGTGTTAAAGGGCCATCAAAATAAATGAAGCAGAGATTGATTCTGCTGACTATAAGTAACTTTGCAACTACATGTCAACT
>NC_138745.1:36959776-36967276 GCF_965113295.1 Leuciscus leuciscus | reverse complement strand
GCTCCCGCCTCCCTCTGGAGAAACGGGATCATTACACCCATCTGAGTCTGTGTGTGTGTGTGTGTGAGGGGTAGGTTTAGGGGTTCAGTTAGCGTGTGTGTGTGTGTGTGTGTGTGTGAGATGGGTAGGGTTAGTGTAGGGGGATATAATATGCAGTTTGTACAGTATAAAATCCATTCTGTCTATGGAATGTCCCCATTTAGATAGCTAAGTAAACGTGTGTGTGTGTGTGTGTGTGTGCGTGTGTGTGCGTGCGTGCGTGCGTGCGTGTGTGTGTGTGTGTGTCAGATGCGGCAGGGAGCGTTCCTGGTGAACACGGCGCGAGGAGGTCTGGTGGATGAGAAGGCTCTCTCTCAGGCGCTGAAGGAGGGCCGGATTCGTGGAGCGGCGCTCGATGTTCACGAGACCGAACCCTTCAGGTGACGCCAGATCTGACATCCCAGCATTCCCAGCATTCCCACTTCAACTAGGAAACCTGTACAAATGTGCACTTTTGTGGTGGGAATAATGTTCAGATTGGATGATTTTTTTAGGACTATATATTTAACAGTTATTTACATAGTTACGTCACTGGTGTCCCTCGCCAGTGTTATTTTTTTTATATATTTTTTTTATACTGTTATAGTATAGTCATTTTATTATGTATTGTTGTTAGCAAATAATTAATTAGCTTTAATTTATTTTGAACCAAAAGTGACATTAAAGATATTTATATTGTTACAAAAGATTCTATTTCAAATACATGATGTTCTTTTAAACTTTCCATTCATCAAAGAATCCTGACAAATAAAAAGTATCACGGTTTCCGCAAAAATATGTTTAACATTGATAATAGTCTTAAATGTTTATCATATAATCATAAATCATCATATTAGAGTGATTTGTGAAGGATCATGTGACACTGAAGACTGGAGTAATGATGCACAGGAATAAATTACACTTTACTGTATATTCACATAGAGAACAGATGATTTACATTACAATAATATTTCACTATTTTACACAGTATTTTTCATCAAATAAGAGACTCTTTCAAACACATTACAAAATCTTAATGAGTCTGAACTTTAGAGTGTAGAGTTCCTCATCTTTTGGTTTATTTACACCAGAGAATCTGTGAGATTTTTTTTCTGTGGCAATATTTGTTGTGAGAGAAAGACACAAATGCAGAGCAGAAGATTTGATTTATGTTGCACTGATTTCTTAAATGAAAGTCTATTGTGTGTGTGTGTGTGTGTGTGTGTGTGTGTGTGTGTGTGTGTGTGTGTGTGTGTGTGTGTGTGTGTGTGTGTGTGTGTGTGTGTGTGTGTGTGTGTGTGTGTGTGTGTGTGTGTGTGTGTGTGTGTGTGTAGTTTTGCGCAGGGTCCTTTGAAAGACGCCCCTAACCTGATCTGCACGCCACACACAGCCTGGTACAGCGAACAAGCGTCTCTAGAGATGAGAGAAGCCGCCGCCACGGAGATACGCAGAGCCATCACAGGTGTGCAGATCTACATCTATACAATATATACATCAGTCCAGCTTCTATGAGTAAACCAGTGCCATAGATTCATCAGATCAGACTTTAATCGCTATATTGGAATTGCAAAATTGGAATATTGCATAAAACATTTGTGAATAAAGCAGCGTTTCCATCTCAAGTGTTCAAGAGAACTAAATCATCACTTCCTGGGAAATTGGTGCAAATGATCAGTAATAGTTTCTCCAATCGGGCTGTTTTCCCTCCATCATAAACGAGTGTGTGTCGAGCGTCACACAGTAAACGCTGTCATGTTCTCTGGCGTTCGGGAACACACTCGTGTGTGTGAGACGCTTCTGGAGGGAATTACACCAAATCATTCTGATCACACACTTCGACTCAAACCAACATTAGAGATGCTGCGATGTGATTGGTCCACTGCTTACTCCAGTTATCCAATCACAGCTGACGCTGAGGCAGATCGAGCGATTTATTCGGAAAATGTTTTTACATCTTAGTTTATGCGCATTATCAGGAAAAAATATTATCCACCTCAATTTAGTGTTTTTTGTTTTTTTATGCACATCTTGGCATTTCCAGACAACATTTCTAATGTGATTTTACAAAATTTGCATTAGAATAGATGGAGGCAAACGTAGATACTGATATATATTGTATAACACATTTCACACACACAATGTTTCATAGCAGCTTTACATCCAATCATGATGTTAATGTTTATAATATCTTCATGCCTTATAGTCACATTTATCAGATTACAGCTGGACGATAATATAGGGTTTTTTATTGCAAATGTAAGATTACAGACATTAACAGTGAGAAAAATAAAACGAGGAGGATATACTGACATCATAAGAGATTATAAGAATTAGGCCACTCAAATCAATACAAAATGACATTTTGTCAATATGAAAAATGAAAGGCTGATGAACCGACTCAAGGATATTATATGTTTTTGAAACCTTTTGAGTCGAAAGGTTTTGACATTTTCTTAAAGGAAGTAAAAAGGGACTTTATATCAGAGGAGAACATCAGGATCACATTGAATGGTTCTGGCTTTGTGAAGATGAAATTTACCCAGAAGACAAAGTGATAATACAGTATAATCAAAATAATATAGTTATATTTTGAGAACCAGAGCTGAAGTCTGATGATTTGATGGAGCTCTGGTTTAAACTGGTCTCTGTGTGTCTCAGGTCGTATTCCTGACAGTCTGAGGAACTGTGTTAATAAGGAGTTCTTCGTGTCCTCTGGTTCCTGGGGTTTGATGGAGCAACAGGTTCATCCTGAGCTCAACGGCGCCACATACAGGTACGACACACACACACACACACACACACACACACTGCAGTCATCCTGTGCTGTTGCTTCACCTTCATCAAGCACGTATGATGTGTGTTTGTGTTTCACCACAGTCACCAGAACATGATCATCATGAATAATTAGCGTTTAAAACCCTGTAAGCTCCACCCCTAAACAGTCACATGACATGAGGTTAACTCTGAGCCCCACCCCCATCTGCTTCTCTCATGCAGCCACGTCAACCAATCAATGCACGCCATCACGGCTGGCTCCGCCCCCCAAGACAAAATCAATGCCTAAACCAAGAGCAGGTAAACTCACTCTCTCTCTCACTCACTCACTCACTCACTCACACTCACTCACACTCACTCACTCACTCTCTCTCTCTGTGTGTGTGTGTGTGTGTGTGTGTGTGTGTGTTTGTGTTGTGAGCTCTGCTCACGCTCACCGGAAAGGCAAAGTCCGCTAAAAAAAACGTACCGACATGAAATTTCTCTGGACTTGTTTCTTTTTGCAATAGCACTACTGTGCTGTAACATGGTGTGTATAGCCGTGCTGGTCAACACCATAGACAGTATTTAAACTAGACACAGCGACCCCATAGACTTCAACGGAGACAAGTGAAGTCAATTAGAAGCTCTCACTTCCTGATGGCTGAGCGTACTGCGCAGACTCAAACTGAGCTTGACGGCGTAGATGTGACGTGAGCAACCCGTCTGTCTTCTAGTAGCTGTGCCAAGAGAAATCTGAATCATTCCCTTCCGAATCTTGCAGAGACGGAGAGTGTGAGTAGGAGGTGTCCTTGAGCTAGGAGCAGGAGAAACTTTTGCTAGGTATTCTGATTAATTACTTTGTCATTTTGCCTCCACGTCCCCCCGATTGCCCGTGAGCTTCTCCTCCTGTCCATACGGTAATCTCTCTACTGTGCGACAGAGAGTCGCGTGGTTATGACACAATCGTTAGCCTATTTGTACAAAAACTGCTTCTACGGGGCCATAACATAAGATACAAGGTAATGGAGCCTTTTATATATTTTCGTGTTTCTTTAGAAATAAATAATGGACAAATGGAGTCTTTAAACGCCTCAGATGTAAAGCTATTCGCTGTCAAAGTGACGCCAAAATGAATGGGAGTCAATGGGATGCTAACAGCAGGTGATGGTCCGCTAGTCAATGGCGGCGCCCGGGGAAACTTCAAAATAATATGAAACCCTGTCCCCCTGGTCAACACTGGTAAAATTACACGAATCACGATCCTCTCGCTCACTGGTTCTCTCCCTGCTCTGCTCATGCTCTGATAAAAATAGCTTTGTATGACTATACTTTATTTTGACAATTGGTCAAAAAATGATTCTGTTAAATCTGATTCTGCTGCATAGAACTGATTGAAGAATAATATATTGATATTTTATATTATTTTAATATAGGTACCAGTATTAGCCTTTTCACCATTTGTATCACTCCGCTTGTCTGTGTTTGCTTTGCGCCACTTGCATCATTAAGTGACTGTCAGTAAGTGGTGGGCGATACTGCACATTTCGGTTCCGATACCAATTAAATACAGGGCCAGTATCGTCGATATTGATACCGATACCAATACTTTTTCATTTTAAAAGCATGCACACTTGAACTTGTATGCACTTTCCTGTGCTAGAGCAGTGTGCCATGATTTATGAGGTGAATGCATCATTAATATGCTAAATCTGAATACGTTTTCATGACTACTAAATGTTTTGTGATTTGTGCTCTCAACTCGCCTGTAATTAATCAGTGACTTTTACAAAACTACCCTAATTATAGTACTAGCCTACTACTAGCCTACTACTAGCCTACTAGTACTAGCCTACTGTTCAAAAGTTTGGGGTCTGTAAGATTTTTAATTCTCTTCTGCATTTATTTGATCAAAAATACAGTAAAAACTGTAATATTACAATTTAACAAAGGTTTTCTATGTCATAGTAAAGTGTAATTTATTCATGTGATCAAAGCTGAATTTTCAGTATCATTACTCCAGTCATGATGATATTTCATTTTAATATGCTGATTTGATGAATAAAGTTGAAAGAACAGCATTTATATGAAGTAGATTTTTTTTTAACAGTGTAAAACCCTTGACTGTCACTTTTGATCAATTTAATGCATCGATCCTTGTTGAATAACAATATTCATTAAAAAAATCTTACTGACGTCAACATTTTGAACCCGTTATGTACACTTTTGGTTTGTTTATTGCGAAATAACTCCCGATTGTTTCTCTGTCATCTAAGCAAGGCTTTCCCAAACGCACTGGGCCTGTGAGCTCAGCGAAGCACCAGCATCAAACCCTCTCTGGGATTGATTGGTTTCGTCTTGTATCCAGATGACTAGGAGAAAAAGTTCTATCCTACACAATTATCCGCTAACATTAGAAGCTTATTTTACGCACTGAATTGCGTGCTAAATTAATAAAAAAATTACTGGTAAAAAAACACACATTTGGATCGATATTTTTATGTGAGGATCGATCCTTTTCGATACCACGTCAGTATCGATACTTCAGGATCGATCCGCCCATCACAAGTGACAAGTGACTGTCTTTATCAGTGAACAATTGAACTTTAAACTGATTAGTGCCAAAAACATTGATTAACTGAGGAAAGAAACAAGTTGCTGAAACCAATCTTTAATGCTAATATAAATTGCTCATTTGCCTCTGGACACCTCTTTGATTGAAATGTAACATCTATGCAAAATAATCCTTGAAAGATTTCTCATTTAAGGCCGTTCCTGTTTGGAAGATGTGATTGAGTATTGTCAACAATAAGCAGAAACATTCTGCATTTCCATTTTGTACTGTGGATCATTCATTGCAACATTTATCCTCATTCTCATTTTTAAGAATCTGCTAGACAAATAATTTATGCTACTGCCCACTGACATGCTTTTAAAGCTATTGTTATCCACATTTTTTGGCCTTTAAACACCTTAAAATGCACATGTAGGTCCGAGAAATCCAAATTTTATCGGGGGAGCATGTCCCCGATCCCCCTAACTACCTCACATTTGAATACGCATGACTGTGTGGTAATGTGTGCTGGTGTGGCTACAGTGCCAGGGCTGAATTTTTTAGCCAGTTTGCCCCTGCATATATACAATATACATTATTCTCTGTATCAAATCATTATTACCCCCTGATGTTTCGGGCTCATCCCCTGATGTTTTTAAAACCTAGAAACACCCCTGCAAATGCATATACAATATTTGTAACTTAAAGTAATAATAAAGAGACAATATATTAACATTTTAAAAGTCTTACAGTTACAACCGGCCCTTTGAGGGCAGCCATAATGCTGAAGTGGCCCTCAGTGAAAATGAGTTTGACACCCCTGCTCTACATAGATCTTCATCTTTAAGACTTTAGGCCAGAAAAATACTCTACACATTCATAGAAAGCTCATTTACATTTATTCATTTAACCGACACTTTTATCCATGCGACCTGCCATAAACTAGTATAATAAACTAGATTAGAGCACATGCTAGAAATGAAGAAGAGAAGAGAAAGATACAAAGATTTGTTTTCACCTTCTTGTATAAAAGTATGTTTCAGGCCTAATTCCATCCAAAGATTTATTTGTATTTATGTATTTATTCGTCTTTGATCAGACACATTTGTGGCCACAATTCAAAATGTTAAGACACACTGTATTCAGATATTATGTGTGTGAAACTAATCTAAGCCTGTTGATGATGAGATTATTAATGATGATTATTAATGATATTAATGCTGTCATAATGAAAGTGTTAACGCACACGGTTCATTTTTTAGTTTAACATGTTAAAAATATTTAACACAGCAATTTTTTTGCACTATTATATTGAATGTGGCATCATGCATTTACATTTAACAGATTAATAAATCTAACATCAGGCAAAGAGAAGTTTGGGATCAAAACTATTAAAATATGTTTTGTTAATTTAAATAAAGCTGAAACAAAGTAGAATATAAATATTAGTTGAAAAACCTACACTTAAAAAAAACTTAAACAAAAATGAGAAATGTTGCTTTTAAATAAAAAGCATAAATTAAAGCTAAATAGAACACTAATAAAAATGATAAAACCACATAAAAAAATTTAATCTAATTGAAATAGTACATAAATAATACTTAACTAACACTGAATTTGAAGAAATTAGCTATACACTGTTCATAATAATGACCTGCTTCTGAATGCAGAGGCGATTACTGAGTGCAGTTTTAATATAACACTGCGTCTGAATTAATGATTTTGTTTTCTATGAGACACGGAACTGAAGCCAAAGGAAAATTTCAGTGTTATTGGACACTAAATAGTATAAATGGATTAATTCCACAGATCTTTATCTGACATACAACTGGAAATATTACATTTTATTTCAGCTTTTCCCCCCATAACCCAACAGTGTGAGATACGGTGTCCTGCTGCCTTATGTAATCAGATTACTTTTTCAAGTAACTATTAAAGTAACGCATTAATTTAAAATTTACAACAAAATATCTGAGTTACTTTTTCAAATAATCTTTAAACTTTGTCATTGATTGACTGGCAGCTCCTGTCCTCATGCTGAGAGATACGGTAAGTTCACAGGCGTTGTGTTCGCTGGGTAAACATGATGGTTATTGTAGTTTTAGAGTAAATGTGAGCAGCCATTTACTCATCGCATCTCAAAAAGCAGATTCAGTATTACTCAAAATTAATAA
>NC_138745.1:36949776-36954776 GCF_965113295.1 Leuciscus leuciscus | reverse complement strand
TTTTGAAATAAATCAATACTTTTATTCAGCAAGGATGTGTTGAATTGATAAAAAGTGATAGTAAAGAAGATTTATATTATTAGAAAATATTTTTTTATTTTGAATAAATGCAGTTCTTTTTAACCTTTTATTCATCAAATATATTAGGCAGCAGAACTGTGTCCAACACTCATAATAAATCAGAATATTAGAATGATTTCTAAAGGATCATGTGATAGACTGGAGTAATGATCCTGAAAATTCAGCTTTGCATCACAGAAATAAATTATAATTTAAAGTATAATAAATTGAAAACCAATTATTTTAAATTGTAATAATATATCACAATATTACTCTTTTTTTTTCTGTATTTTTGATCAAATAAATGCAGGCTTGATGAGCAGAAGAAACTTCTTTCAAAAACATTAAAAATAGAAATGTGTCCAAACTTTTGGCCTGTACTGTATATATATATATATATATATATATATTATATATTATACATATATGCATATAAGGTATTTAAATATGATTTAAAAAATATTTAGGCCAATTTATATTCGTCAGACATACATGAGATGGATATTAAAGGTATAGCGGAGGATTTTCCCGAATTTTAGAAAAGAACCGCCCTCTCCACTTTTAGAAAAAATGCACATGTGCAACACTCTCCCTGCTCCCGAAGAGGGAACGCCTATTAAACGCTAGCATCGCTAATCATAGCTTACATTAACTTTTACTAGCAGTGATTTTAAATGGATTTCTCCAAATATCATGCCAAACTTTACCTGTCGAGTAGAAACTTCGCGACTGAGGCATCAGTGGGAAACCTAACCTGTGCTTTTAGCTTTTAGCTCACGCCAGCGTGTGAAATATTCTCCCCAAAACACTCTGGTCTTGTTTCTTTCTTCAGAGGCCTTTCTCTTCTTGTCATACAATTCGTAGACACTTTTTCTCTTGCGACCCTCATACATTTTGAAAAAACCCGGTGAGAACGGCGAGCTTCAATGAATGGCTGAAACCGTAGCTCACCACACACATATACACCTGAGAGTGCGCATGCGCAGAAAGGACGAGCACGGACGACGGCCTTACGTAAACATATCACCAGAATGATTGACACTTAGGTGGACCAATAGTCTTGATGATCCACCCAGAAAAAGAAAATCCTCCACTATACCTTTAAGCACAAGCCATTTGAATAAATGCATTTTGAAAATATGATTATTTATTTAAATAAATTCAAATAGACGCAAATAGTTAATTATAAACTATGCCATGATTGTTTGAGTGCAGAAATCTGACCAGTTTCATGTAAATATGACTGTCAAATATGCATCACATCAAGTTTGTTTATTTTAAAACTGTAATCCAAACAGATGGACATTTATATGCGACTCAAATCCATAAATCTAAAACTTAGACGCGCGCGTGTGTGTGTGTGTGTGTGTGTGTGTGTGTGTATTGACCTTATCCGCCGCCAGGATCCTGAAGGAGGCGACGACCTGCTCCGAGGTGTCCGTGTCTCCGGTCTCACGGGTCATGAAGTCCACAAAGGCCTGGAACGTCACCTTCCCGGAACCGTTGGGATCCACCAGAGACATGATCCGGGCAAACTCGGCTTCACCCTGAGGAACACCAGAGAACATTCCAGCAGATCTTTACACAGACAAAACAGGAATCACACACACGTGTGCAACGACGTCTGAGGTGTTCAAGGCTCCTGTAGGAGATCATTACTTATACACTTTTAACCCCAGTTCCAGAAATACATATATCAGATGTTGTGTTACAGAAACCATAATCGACATGAGAATTCATGCAGGAACATTATTCGCTATTTTACCAGATCATAACCCATAGAGATCAGACAGGCCCTGAAGTCGTCGGTCTCCATGCCACCCTTCTTCTTCTGCCGAAATCAAGAAACAAAGGATGAAGAAGAAGTTTGCATTTACATTTAACAGATGCTTTTATCCAAAGAGACAACAATATCGTAATATGCAACGCCATATACTGTATATACTAGTAGATGATGAATGATAAATTATTTTCAGAAATGCAAGTTCTGGTCACATGACGTACAGGTTTAGTTAGTAGTACCTGTGTTAGTTTGGTTTCCTGTCAAACCTTCTGCAATATATACACACGTGAAAAACATGTTTGTATTAGTCAGGGTCAGTTCAGCGAGTTAGAGATTAAAGTGCTCATAAACAGTTCATCATTATTTTACTTCTGGGTCTGCTAGAATACATTTACATCATTTCTGCAAGCACCCTCTGCTCTGATTGGTCAGTCAACTACAGTCTGCTGTGATTGGTCAAGCACTTAGTGTGTATCAGAAATGTAACGTCCTTTACCATCAAAAAAAAAAAAGGTCAAATAAAAAAAGCATAATAAACTGGAGTCAATCTGTTAAAGTCACCATGAATTATTATTTTTTTTTATAAATGTTGCAATGATTTATGGATGCACATCATCATTATTGTGTTAATAAACTTGAATCAGAATCAGTTCCTCTTGCAGCATCTCTTCTCTTCTCTGATGACGAGGGCGGGGCTATAACCTGTCACTCACATGAGATCAGCCAATAGCAAACCACAACCATCCAATCAACTCCCCACGGACACAATGAAGCCCCGCCCACATTTGTTCTTGTTCCTGAAGCGCTTCACTCAGATTTACGACACAATAGAGGAGAAAAGACTAGCGTGACCTCCATTCATACTTAAAGTTGAATAATAAGTACTCATATTAGTATTCGTACGATGAAGTCCACTGCAAAAATTTTTTAATAATTTAGAAAATGATGTAGCTTCTTCTTTTGTTCCAGTAAAATCTAACCTTTTTAAAGTCCACCTGTAGTCAATAATTTTTATCCCTTGAAACTCATCTTTATTAACCAAAAGGACATAATTTTAAAAAAAAAATCCTTGAAAATAAATGTCTTCATGCCTTAAAATATCTTGAATGTAACTCGACACCCTTGCCTCATTTAGTATGCGCGGTTCTATGAATATGCAATTGAGCCCCGCCTCCACTCACTCACTCAGCTCAGAGATCCACTGGTTGACGATCACACGTTGATCTGATTGGTTACAAGGTAGTTTGTGATGTCAGAAACACCAGCGATTTCAAAGCGTGTGTTTGAGACTGTCTTTGGTTCACTGCAGTTTTAAGGAGGAAATACTCAGCAATGCTGTCGACTTATGAACTTACACATGCTTTGTCTTAAAGCGTATTAAAAACACGACATAGACACATAAACAACATTAAAAGCTGGATTTTCACCACAGGGGGACTTTAAATGAAGTTCCTAAACGCAAGTTAGGGAGGAGTGAGCCCATCTAATCTTTCAATCAACAGCCTGAGTATATAAGCAGCCGCTTACCTCTCTCTAGCATCAGCTGTTCCAGTATCCCTCCACCTCCCCAAACTCCACCTTCATCTCAGGTACCTTGCCCTTCAATTATCATATCCTACATTTAGCCACTGGGGGGTATATCAGAGCTCGAGTTGAAGCTGCTTCATCGAGCCCCTCTTCAGTGGACAGCAAGCCAAATAAGTTTAACCTAATATCTTAAAGATTTTATGGGCAAGCAAACTCGTTAAAATGAATTAGCATAAGCAAAATTACATGCGATGTTAAGATCGGTGTAACGCTGTGTGTCTGTAGTGTGTGTGTTACCCGGTCGAAGTGTGTGAAGGAGGATCTGAACTCGTTGATCTGCTGTTGGCTGATTCCTTTGGCGTCGCGCGTCAGAATCTGAGTCTCGATCTCGTTGATGGTGCGAGCGATCGTAGTGAGCAGAGACTCCCATCCCACACGAATGTGCTGAGGAGAGACACGGCACACTGAAGGAGTGATGTTACAACACACACACACACACACACACACACACACACACACACACACTAACCCTACCACTAAACCTACCCATCACACACACACACACACACACACTAACCCTACCACTAAACCTACCCATCACACACACAAACACTAACCCGACCCCTAAACCTGCCCATCACACACACACACACACACACACACACACACACACACACACACACACACACACACACACACACACACACACACACACATCTCTACCTCCATGGTGTAGTTGGTGTGTTTGTTGTCGAATATGAGCGACTCCTGGATGAGCTGATGGTCTCCCTCCAGTTTGTCGATGTTGTGTTTGTAGCTGATGATGTCATGCTCGTATTGTTTGAGTGTGTTCAACTGATCCTCCAGTGTGACGCCCAGATCCATCGAGCAGCGAGCGACGTCCTGCACAACACACATTAGTGTGAGTGAGTGTGTGTGTGTGTGTGTGTGTGTGTGTGTGTGTGAGTGAGTGAGTTAGTGAGTGAGTATGTGAGTGAGTGAGTGAGTGAGTGAGTGAGTGAGTGAGTGAGTGAAAGAGTGAGTGAGTGTGTGAGTGAGTGAGTGAAAGAGTGAGAGAGAGTGAGTGAGTGAGTGAGTGAGTGAGTGAGTGAGTGAGTGTGTGTGTGTGTGTGTGTGTGTGTGTGTGTGTGTGTGTGTGTGTGTGTGTGTGAGTGAGTGAGTGAGTGAAAGAGTGAGAGTGTGTGTGTGTGAGTGAGTGAGAGAGTGAGAGTGTGTGTGTGAGTGAGTGAGAGAGTGAGAGTGAGTGTGTGAGAGTGAGTGTGTGTGTGAGTGAGAGAGTGAGTGAATGTGTGAGTAAGAGAGTGAGTGAGTGTGAGAGTGAGTGAATGTGTGTGTGTGAGTGAGAGAGTGAGTGAGTGAGTGAGTGAGTGAGTGAGTGAGTGTGTGTGTGAGTGAAAGAGTGAGAGTGAGTGAGTGAGTGAGTGAGTGAGTGAGTGAGTGAGTGTGTGTGTGTGTGTGTGTGTGTGTGTGTGTGTGTGTGTGAGTGAGTGAGTGAGTGAGTGAGTGAAAGAGTGAGTGTGTGAGAGTGAGTGTGTGTGTGTGTGTGAGTGAGAGAGTGAGTGAATGTGTGAGTGAGAGAGTGAGTGAGTGAGTGAGTGAGTGAGTGAGT
>NC_138745.1:36932276-36944776 GCF_965113295.1 Leuciscus leuciscus | reverse complement strand
GTGTGTGTGTGTGTGTGTGTGTGTGTGTGTGTGTGTGTGTGTGTGTGTGTGTGTGTGTGTGTGTGTGTGTGAGTGTGTGTGTGTGTGTGTGTGTGTGTGTGTGTGTGTGTGTGTGTGTGTGTGTGTGTGTGTGTGTGTGTGTGTGTGTGTGTGTGTGTGTTTGTGTGTGTGTGTGTGTGTGTGTGTGTGTGAGTGAGGTCAGACATCATGATGATGATCAGCTGTTGTGATGGAGGTGATAACAGTTTCACAGATCAGTGTGTGTGTGTGTGTGTGTGTTTCTGGGTATGACACTGACTCACTGTCACAGAGGGAATCTGACAGGTGTTCTGACTGCATTTAGAACAATAGAAACTCAACGCCGTTACTGACATCATCATCTAAACACTCATACCGGCTGCAAACATGTGCATGATCTCGAGAGAAACACGTTTGGGTAGTTTCTTCATACAGGCCAAGGTAAGTGGCACACAAAACCACAGTAAAAACAAGACTGATCCACATGAAGAGACCCTCAGTGTGAGGCTGTGAGGAGGAAACAGGAAGTGGTCATACTTGAGTTCCTGTGCAATGGCGGCGATTTGCTCGACTCGGTCCTGATGAGCCGCGAGGTCACTCTCAAACGCCTCGTGTTTCCGTAGCAACGCTCTCAGCTCCGTGAGGGATGCACTCTCGTAATCCTTCAGAGTCAACAGCTGATCCTTTCCTGCAGCGCAAACACACACACACACACACACACACACGTTTCCATATTTTCTGAGGAATCTCCATTGACGTAATGGTTTTTATACTGTACAAACTGTATATTCTGTACTCTTACAATAACAGACTCCTAAACCTACCCATCTCACACACACAAACATACTAAAGGCCAATTTATACTTCTGCGTCGAGTGTACGCCGTAGTGTACGTCGTAGGCTACGCACGTAGGCGACGCCGTCGTGAGCATTTATACTTCTGCGAATGTCTGTGTTGCTCTGCAGTTACACCGCCGAAACGCTAGTTGGCGCGGGTGGGTTTTAATGTTCCACTGTGTTTACATTCCTCGCGGCTATTTTGAGTTTAGGTTTCTACGAGCAATGGCGACTGAAGGAGTCATACAGATGGCTGTATTTCCGCACTTCTTCAAGCAATCTCTCGGTCACTTGGTCTATTTCCATGGCTCTTCACTGATCTTCGGAATTTAAAAATGGCGGGCGGGCGGTGCAGAGTGCAGAAGATCATTCCGGAAATGCGTAGGAGGAAACGCGATGCTATCCAGCCGACCAATCACAGATCTTGCGGTCCGCGTCGCCGCGACGCGTAGTTACATTTCTGAGGAGGTGCGCGTCAGGGTACGGCGAAGGGTACGACGTATGGTACACGTCAATGCGTATGCTACGCCGTACCTTCTACGCGCACCCGACACAGAAGTATAAATTGGCCTTAACCCGACCCCTAAACCTACCCATCACACACAAGCTCTCGTGTGTAGAGACGTTCTGCAGTATTACTGTAATCTCAGCCTGAGCCCAGCTCTCGAGTGTAGAGACGTTCTGCAGTGTTGCTGTAATCTCACCCTGAGCCCAGCTCTCGCGTGTAGAGACCTTCTGCAGTGTTACTGTAATCTCACCCTGAGCCCAGCTCTCGTGTGTAGAGACGTTCTGCAGTGTTACTGTAATCTCACCCTGAGCCCGGCTCTCGTGTGTAGAGACGTTCTGCAGTGTTACTGTAATCTCACCCTGAGCCCAGCTCTCGTGTGTAGAGACGTTCTGCAGTGTTACTGTAATCTCACCCTGAGCCCAGCTCTCGAGTGAAGAGACGTTCTGCAGTATTACTGTAATCTCACCCTGAGCCCGGCTCTCGTGTGTAGAGACGTTCTGCAGTGTTACTGTAATCTCACCCTGAGCCCAGCTCTCGTGTGTAGAGACGTTCTGCAGTGTTACTGTAATCTCACCCTGAGCCCAGCTCTCGTGTGTAGAGACGTTCTGCAGTGTTACTGTAATCTCACCCTAAGCCCGGCTCTCGTGTGTAGAGACGTTCTGCAGTATTACTGTAATCTCACCCTGAGCCCGGCTCTCGTGTGTAGAGACGTTCTGCAGTGTTACTGTAATCTCACCCTGAGCCCAGCTCTCGTGTGTAGAGACGTTCTGCAGTGTTACTGTAATCTCACCCTGAGCCCAGCTCTCGTGTGTAGAGACGTTCTGCAGTGTTACTGTAATCTCACCCTGAGCCCAGCTCTCGAGTGTAGAGACGTTCTGCAGTGTTACTGTAATCTCACCCTGAGCCCGGCTCTCGTGTGTAGAGACGTTCTGCAGTGTTACTGTAATCTCACCCTGAGCCCAGCTCTCGTGTGTAGAGACGTTCTGCAGTGTTACTGTAATCTCACCCTGAGCCCAGCTCTCGTGTGTAGAGACGTTCTGCAGTGTTACTGTAATCTCACCCTGAGCCCAGCTCTCGTGTGTAGAGACGTTCTGCAGTGTTACTGTAATCTCACCCTGAGCCCAGCTCTCGAGTGAAGAGACGTTCTGCAGTATTACTGTAATCTCACCCTGAGCCCGGCTCTCGTGTGTAGAGACGTTCTGCAGTGTTACTGTAATCTCACCCTGAGCCCGGCTCTCGCGTGTAGAGACGTTCTGCAGTGTTACTGTAATCTCACCCTGAGCCCAGCTCTCGTGTGTAGAGACGTTCTGCAGTGTTACTGTAATCTCACCCTGAGCCCGGCTCTCGTGTGTAGAGACGTTCTGCAGTGTTACTGTAATCTCACCCTGAGCCCGGCTCTCGCGTGTAGAGACGTTCTGCAGTGTTACTGTAATCTCACCCTGAGCCCAGCTCTCGCGTGTAGAGACGTTCTGCAGTGTTACTGTAATCTCACCCTGAGCCCAGCTCTCGCGTGTAGAGACGTTCTGCAGTGTTACTGTAATCTCACCCTGAGCCCAGCTCTCGCGTGTAGAGACGTTCTGCAGTGTTACTGTAATCTCACCCTGAGCCCAGCTCTCGTGTGTAGAGACGTTCTGCAGTGTTACTGTAATCTCACCCTGAGCCCAGCTCTCGCGTGTAGAGACGTTCTGCAGTGTTACTGTAATCTCACCCTGAGCCCAGCTCTCGCGTGTAGAGACGTTCTGCAGTGTTACTGTAATCTCACCCTGAGCCCAGCTCTCGCGTGTAGAGACGTTCTGCAGTGTTACTGTAATCTCACCCTGAGCCCAGCTCTCGCGTGTAGAGACGTTCTGCAGTGTTACTGTAATCTCACCCTGAGCCCAGCTCTCGCGTGTAGAGACGTTCTGCAGTGTTACTGTAATCTCACCCTGAGCCCAGCTCTCGCGTGTAGAGACGTTCTGCAGTGTTACTGTAATCTCACCCTGAGCCCAGCTCTCGCGTGTAGAGACGTTCTGCAGTGTTACTGTAATCTCACCCTGAGCCCAGCTCTCGAGTGTAGAGACGTTCTGCAGTTTTACTGTAATCTCACCCTGAGCCCAGCTCGCGTGTGTAGAGACGTTCTGCAGTGTTACTGTAATCTCACCCTGAGCCCAGCTCTCATGTGTAGAGACGTTCTGCAGTGTTACTGTAATCTCACCCTGAGCCCAGCTCTCGCGTGTAGAGACGTTCTGCAGTGTTACTGTAATCTCACCCTGAGCCCAGCTCTCGTGTGTAGAGACGTTCTGCAGTGTTACTGTAATCTCACCCTGAGCCCAGCTCTCGCGTGTAGAGACGTTCTGCAGTGTTACTGTAATCTCACCCTGAGCCCAGCTCTCGCGTGTAGAGACGTTCTGCAGTGTTACTGTAATCTCACCCTGAGCCCAGCTCTCGCGTGTAGAGACGTTCTGCAGTGTTACTGTAATCTCACCCTGAGCCCAGCTCTCGAGTGTAGAGACGTTCTGCAGTTTTACTGTAATCTCACCCTGAGCCCAGCTCGCGTGTGTAGAGACGTTCTGCAGTGTTACTGTAATCTCACCCTGAGCCCAGCTCTCGCGTGTAGAGACGTTCTGCAGTGTTACTGTAATCTCACCCTGAGCCCAGCTCTCATGTGTAGAGACGTTCTGCAGTGTTACTGTAATCTCACCCTGAGCCCAGCTCTCATGTGTAGAGACGTTCTGCAGTGTTACTGTAATCTCACCCTGAGCCCAGCTCTCGCGTGTAGAGACGTTCTGCAGTGTTACTGTAATCTCACCCTGAGCCCAGCTCTCATGTGTAGAGACGTTCTGCAGTGTTACTGTAATCTCACCCTGAGCCCAGCTCTCATGTGTAGAGACTTTCTGCTGGAACTTCTCCGCCAAATGTTCCACTCGTTCCAAACGCCTGATTTCACTGAGCAGCCACTCCTCATAACCCTTCTCTGCGTGTTCCAGACCGTGCCACGCGCTCGTGATGTCCTGCACATGGTCAGAGGAGTTAGAGAGTGTGTGTGTGTGTGTGTGTGTGTGTGTGTGTGTGTGTGTGTGTGTGTGTTTGTGTGTGTGTGTGAGTGAGTCTTACAGACACCATCTTCCCCTCTGAGGGCATGAATGCGGGTCTGTTGCTGATGCGTAGCTTGGTCTGGAGTGTGTTGAAGCTGATCTCCAGCTGGCATTTCTCCTGGACTTTGGGTGGTTTGTGCAAACGCCGATAGTCTCTGAAATCCTCCAGTTTGGATCTCATGGCAGCGAGTGTGCTCTCAGCACTTCGCTTCTCGAGCCACGGCGTGGTGCGCACGATCCACTCCAGCAACTGGAACATTCAGAAGTTGGGGCCGGGTTAATTTCATATACATTTTTTTGAATTTTCAGCATCATTACTGTTTGTGAGTGTGTGTGTTTGGTTTGTGAGTGTGTGTGTGTGTGTGTGTGTGTGTGTGTGTGTGTGTGTGTGAGTGTGTGTGAGTGCGTGTATGTGTGTGTGAGTATGTTTGAATGTGTGTGTGTTTGAGTGTGTGTGTGTGTGTGTGTGTGTGTGTGTGTGTGTGTGTGTGTGGTACCTCACTGGCCAGTCGTTCATATTCCTCCATCAGTTTCTCATTTTCCTGATTAACTCCAAGCACTTTACAGATCCTGTTAGCCGCCGTTTCTGCCTTTAAACACACAAACGTCACATGACAGATTCAGACTCAACTTACGGCAGGTCATTTAAAAAGTACCCAAGATGCATCTGCTTTTATTTTAATAATGAGCACATATTCTATACATTTTGCTCACATTTAGTGCAGAAATACCTGTTCTGCACCAGCGAAAGCATGATAGAAACAGGACACGTAGGTCATGATGGCTCTCTCATCAGGCTTCGGGGTGTTAATGATGTCTGGAGAACACACACACACACACACACAAACACACACACACACACACACACACACACACACACACACACACACACACACACACACACAAACAACAACAAACGTGATTATGAAATAAACAAAATTAAACTGCAACTTATGCTTAATGCATAGGCCATTTGCATTGATTACACAGCCATCAGAGGGGAATCTGTGCACTGCATTCTGGGATGGATTGTTCAAGGCCGTCACCTTCTCATGACAGTAATACGAAACGCAGGTCAAAAACAGCCTTTCACCACAGACAGCTGTTTGCTAAATCTGTTACTGAGTTCAACAGGAGAGTATTGTTGTATAATAATAAGGTCACATGACTTCCTGTGTTGTGTTATGGTAAAACTGCTCTTGCACTTTTAAAATGTCAGCATACATGAATATTTATTTAATTAAAAAGCCTTGTAGAAAGCTATTTATTCTAAATGATTTATAGGTGCACATCATCATTATTGTGTTAATAATCTTGAATCAGAATAAGTTCCTCTTGCAGCATCTCTTCTCTTCTCTGATGATGTGGGCGGGGCAACCTGTCACTCACATGAGATCAGCCAATAGCAAACCACAACCATCCAATCATCCAATCAATTCCCCACGGACACAATCAAGCCCCGCCCACATTTGTCCTTGTTCCAAAAGCGTTTCACTCAGATATACGACACAATGTCTTCAACATTTACAAAAATAGTTTTCAACTATTTATAAACACCAGCGTCTTCTATCATATTGCTGTTGCCGCAGTTTTATAAAGCTTCATTAATTTGATAACACATATGAAGCTGATCTGTCCATCTTTACCTTCTGGGTCCAACATTTTAGGGATGTCCAAGTGTTTCTCCGCGATTTCTAAAGCCAGACTGAGATTTCCAAGAGGATCGTCCTGCATAGAGAAAACCAGATAAATCAATGATGAGTTTATTTTAATTACAGCAATAAGTCTGTACAAAATGTCATCCTCATTTAAGTGATCAACATATGCTCCATACAGGATTATTATCATTAACTAAAAAAAATATTTTAAAAAATGTGCTACTTAAAATAAAATAAAACTACTTATTTATTTTATATCAAATATTATGATAAAATATATTATAAAATTATTATTTTTTTTTTTACTTGATGTACTAAAATAAAACTATATGGACAAAAATATTATTTAAATAAAAAAAGGTTCCATTAGTTAATAACTAACAACAAAGAGCAATATTTGTATGTATTTGTAAATGTTAAAATTGCCATTAACTAAGATGAATATAAATGCTTTAGAAGAATCTTTCATTGTTAGTTCATGTTAACTAATGTTGTACCACAAAAACAAAAATGACAACACAACAAAATTCGTAAAACTTTTACAGAAATTCAAATATAAAAATAAAAACGTATTACAACAAAATCAAAGATGCTGAAATAACAGGTTGAGGTTATGAATCAATCATGACACGGCAGATTCACGCAGGTTTGTTAAAGCGTTCAGCTTTCAGACAGGATTATCGGTCAGTCTCTCTCCGGTCAGTCAAACATCAGCTGTACGAGGCTAAAGCTTGAGTAAAGCCTGAGTAAAGCTCGAGTAAAGTCTGAGTAAAGCTTGAGTAAAGCCTGAGTAAAGCCTGAGTAAAGCTCGAGTAAAGCCTGAGTAAAGCCTCGGTAAGTAAAGCTCGAGAAAAGCCTGAGTAAAGCTTGAGTAAAGCCTGAGTAAAGCTCGATTAAAGCCTGAGTAAAGCCCGAGTAAAGCTCGATTAAAGCCTCGGTAAGTAAAGCCAGAGTAAAGCTCGAGTAAAGCCTGAGTAAAGCTCGAGTAAAGCTTGAGAAAAGCCTGAGTAAAGCCTGAGTAAAGCTCGAGTAAAGCCTGAGTAAAGCTCGATTAAAGCCTGAGTAAAGCTCGAGTAAAGCCTGAGTAAAGCTCGAGTAAAGCCTGAGTAAAGCTTGATTAAAGCCTGAGTAAAGCTAGAGTAAAGCCAGAGTAAAGCTCGAGTAAAGCCTGAGTAAAGCCTCTGTAAGTAAAGCCTTCACTTTATACTCAGATTACTCACAACATTCTAAGCCTGAGGAAAAGCTGCCAGAGAACCTGATCTTACTCTCTTGTATTTCATCAGCCAATAGGAAAGGCAGATTTAGACACTTTACAGATCAAATACATACATTTTTATAGCCTTGCTCCATTGATGTCCAATGTATGTGCATTTTATCAAACGACTAGATGAAAATATTGTCTGCGGTCAAAAATAACAGCTATTTATCCAACAAACTGCCAGTCAATAACTGATTTACCATCAATCTCATCTGATATTGATCTGTAATAAGAATAAGAATCCTTAAACCAGGGTTATTATTATCGCTAATGAAAACTAAAACTATTAAAACACTTGAAATAAAGCTTAAATAAAATTAAATATAAGATATTAGATGAAAAGCTTCAGTTAGTTGCCAAAGCATTCTAATTTTCGTTTAGTTTAAATTTAAATTGGAAACAAAAAAAATGTAAAAATAAAACTGAACAAAAATAAATAAATAAAAAAAATAACAAAAAAATGTTTTAACTATAAAAAATACAAAATCACAACTAAAATTTAAATAAAAATTGAATAATTTACTCATTTAAAACATTAATTTAAAATAAAAACAAATAAATCTAAAAATAAAACAAAAAAACCCCAGTGTTTCCCATGTTCTGTTCTCTTCTGCTTTTGCCTGGATTTACTTTAGTTGTGTTTGTTTAAATAAATGTTTCTGCTGATCATGGATCCATCAGTGGCGTTACAGTAAATCTGTTAGTTAACAACACCAGCATGACCAGCATGCACTGGGGCACAGAGACCTTGTTGAGTTTGGAGTAGTCGATGAGGTCAGGCCTGTGTCTGTGAATGAGCGCACAGAACGCCAGACCGTCCTTCCAGCTGAGCGTGAAGATAGCAGACGTTAGGAGGACCACAGCTCAACATATCTGTGGCACAGTCTCAACTCTCTGACACACATGTTTCTAATCATTTCAAGAGTGTATGAGGAAGACACGTCTCTGGCATATAAGAGAATAAACCGTATATCTGTCTTCTATCTGCATGTTCTTACTTGATGTGGAAGTTTTGTATGTTGACGTTCCTGTAGGGGGCCGTCTTCCTCTGACACCACAGCAGGAGCCCTTCTTTAGCTGAGGTTTCTGACAGAGAAGAAGAGTCTGTAAGTGAGTGTGTGTGTGTGTGTGTGTGTGTGTGTGTGTGTGTGTGTGTGTGTGTGTGTGTGTGTGTGTGTGTGTGTGTGTGTGAGACAGATACCCTCCACTGAGATGTCCTGGATGGCGAAGCGGAGGATGATGGTCCAGATCATTCCCAGAGTCATCTTCACATTTCCATCAACGATCTCTGAGGATCAACAGACGACACACTTGAGTTTGACCTCTCGCATGTTTAAATAACTGTAAGATTACGCTTCTATAACTCTTTCACACTCTCATTTGGTGGAAGTGCTTCTGCAAGTGTCTTCTTATAGAGAACAACCATGTAAGTTCAGATCTATAGTCAAACCAAACTTTATTCTGACACCTTCAACATTTCTCACATTATCACAGTTTATTCGCTATAGTTTAGAAAATGGTAATTAAATATGAGCAGAACTCAGAGTTATGAACTCAGTTGATATTTGACTGGTTTTGTCCGTCCTTCTGTTAGACTGTCTCACACATGAATTATGTTGAATATCTGTCAGCTGTTAAATTTAACTACACTATTAGATAATACCAGTTTAGCTCAACCAATCACCAAGCAATGCTTCATTTTGTTCAGTCTGTGTGTAAAAAGAGCATTAGCAATTAAAGACAAAACACTTCAGCAAAACATGATCAGCTCAAAGTGTCTGTGTGTTCTCTCACCCTCAGCGCCGATGGACACCAGTTTCACTCCTTTACTGGTGATGTACTCCAGAGCCTTGTTCACATTGGCTATCTTGTGGAAGCGCATCTTTCCTCGGTCTGGTTTGGGAAGCCTTTCACCTGGAAGAAGAGAGAACACACCTTTATTACAAATATCCTGAACTAATACAATCAGTTCCTACCAACGGGAATACAAAAATATACACATTCAATTCCTATCAAATACACAAATCAAAAATAAAAACACTTTCAAATCAGATCATTCCAAAACATGAACAAACTGTAAACGAAACCCTTATAACACCAAATCAATTCAAAAGACTTAAAGGGTTAGTTCACCCAAAAATGAAAACTCTGTCAGTAATTACTCTCCCTCATGTTGTTCAACCCCGTAAGACCTTCGTTCATCTTTGGAACACAAATTAAGATATTTTTGATTAAATCTGAGAGCTGTCTCACTCCTCCATAGGCTTCTAAGACACTATAACTTGCTGGCCCAGAAAATGCATTAAAGACATCGTTAATATAGTCCATGTGACTCCAGTGGCTCAATCTTAAGTTTATAAAGCGACGAGAATACTTTTTGTGCGAAAAAACAAAACAAAAATAACGACTTTATTCCACTATTCATTTCCTTCTCTCTGGGCCTCGAGTTAGTTTACGTAGTGTTTTAGCGCAGCGCGTCTGTGTTGTACGTCACACGTAGGCTCACTATTGGCCGACGCTGGTCATGTGTGTGATGCGTGGTGACGTATAACACAGAAGCGCTACGCAGTTTTACTACGTGAAAAAACTCGAGGCCCAGAGAGAAGGAAATGAATAGTGGAATAAATTTAATGCATTTTCTGGGCCAGCAAGTTATAATGTCTTAGAAGCCTATGGAGGAGTGAGCCAGCTCTCAGATTTAATCAAAATTATCTTAATTTGTGTTCGAAAGATGAACGAAGGTCTTACGGGGTTGAACAACATGAGGGTGAGTAATTACTGACAGAGTTTTCATTTTTGGGTGAACTAACCCTTTAAGATCCCCCATAGCCTTGTAAGACCGAAAGTCAATTACAATTCTGGATTTTACTAGACTAAGAAACACAATTTGCAAATTAACACTTGAATTTCGTTCAATTCTTATTTTTCTAGTGTCATAAATTGCCTTCTTCGCTTGACCCAATAGGAAGTTCAATATTGGTGAGAAAGAGAGAGAGAGAGAGAGAGAGAGAGAGAGAGAGAGAGAGAGTGAGTGAGAGAGAGAGAGAGTGAGAGAGAGAGAGAGAGAGAGAGAGTGAGAGAGAGAGAGAGAGAGAGAGAGAGTGAGTGAGAGAGAGAGAGTGAGAGAGAGAGAGAGAGAGAGTGAGAGAGAGAGAGAGAGAGAGAGAGACCTGCAGACTGAACTGTACCTGAGATGACCTCCAACAGTAACATCAGCTTCAGTCCGTTCCTGAATTCCTCCTCGATGTTCTCGATCTGAGTTCCCGCTTTCCGAAGGTGAGAGTTACACCAGGCGGTGAACGTCTGAGAGACCAGAGGTTTATCACTTATTATTTATTATTACACATGCTTTCATTTATTGAGAGTCATACTTAAAGGTGCTGTCTGTAAGAATGATAGCTAGTGGTGGTCAAAATATCAGAGATCGTTGTTTCTCCCGCCTCCTCAGACTCGACGCTCAGGGTCGCCAGTTTGAGACACGCAACAGGAACGAGCGCAATGGACAATCAAAGCTGAGGAGATTTACAAGTAAGTTGATGAGTTGATTTATCCGCGTTTTAATATGCTCTCGTTCATTGATATTTTTAGATGGATTCCGAGGCTTTTTAAGTCGGGTAGGGTTTTTTTTAATGGAATATTGTTATCAGTGCATATCATTGTTTTAATAATCTTGAATCGGAATAAGTTCCTCTTGCAGCATCTCTTCTCTTCTCTGATGATGAGGGCGGAGCAACCTGTCAATCACACGAGATCAGCCAATAGCAAACCACAACCATTCAATCAATTCCCCACGGACAAAATCAAGCCCCGCCCACATTTGTTCTTGTTCCTGAAGCGTTTCACTTGGATATACGGATAAGGAATCAAGTCCCCTCCAGAAATTGGGTCTCCTTTAGGACCCAGGCGGTAATGCCTGATCAAAAGTTGTTATTGCAATGTCTTGACTAATTATAACCTATTCAACCATTGTATGATGTTTATTACATTATGGGCACAAATAACATGCTTGAATAGAAAAATGAATGCATATGAATTGCATAATAAAACAAACTGGAAACACAACCATGCCTAACAATGTATTTTTTATAAAGATAAGGATTGTTGCAACATACGTTGTTATGTAAAAGTAATTTAATAATAATTTTACACAATAATTGGTGGTATAGTAGCCTATAATACATTTTTAATTAATTAATTGTCATGCTAAGTACACACAAACATCATTAATGTGAAAATGAAATATGTAATTGGACACTAGTATAAAGTTAAGTTAGCAGGCTAATTGGGTCGATGTATGCTAAGCTAGGCTAACGAGAAAAAAAAGTAAGAACGAGAAATTCACAACCTATAGCTTCAGTTAGGTTATATGCTAGTATTATGAACCATGTAATTCAAAGACGTGGCCATTACAACGCATATTAAACTATTAAGATCATAATGTCCGTTCATTGAACCAATAAAGGAGTCCTAAAGGAGACCCGATTCATGAGACTCGATTTCTCACAACAGGGAAGAAAAGACTAGCGTGACTTCAGTTTCAAGCCTCTTTAAAGTGTGCATTTCATATCTGATTGTGAGTTTGTAGTGTTCTGGAGAATATACTTCACTTAAAGGGGTGGTTGATTATGATTTTACTTTTCTAACTGTAGTTAGTGTGTAATGTTGCTGTTTGATCATAAACAACATCTGCAAAGTTACGACGCTCAGAGTTCAAAGCAAAAGGAGATATTTGCTTTTAAAGAAATTGCTTTTTAAGGACTACAACAAACGGCTGGTAGAGACTACACCACATTCCTCCCGGGTTAGTGACATCACTAACCCTATCATTTACATAAACCCCGCCCCCGGGAACACGATTTATAGATTATCATGACAGAATATGCTAATCAATGACTAGAAGATGACTACACATAAGCTACATAAATTCATCAACTAACCATTCAGAAATGTCCTGTTGCTTCTACATGTTGTCACTTCTTCTTGAGTCTCTCCATCTTTGTCTGACTCCAGTTCGAACATAAACATTGTTTCCAGTGCATGTCTCTGTGAGGTAAAAGGACACGAGCTCTTGAAGCTCCGCCCCCTGTGCTGAATGCAGCAGCTCATTTGCATTTAAAGGGACACACACAAAAACGGTGCGTTTTTGC
>NC_138745.1:36879776-36924776 GCF_965113295.1 Leuciscus leuciscus | reverse complement strand
AAGGCATTTAGGATGCCCTGGAGGTCTTCAGGGGAGTGTGCTGCAATGGCGTTATCATCGGCATATTGCAGTTCCATGATGGTGGTATTCCCGACTTTGCTCTTTGCTTTGAATCTGTTAAGATTGAAGAGCCTGCCGTCAGTCCTGTAAAGGATTGGGATCCCCTGTGGCAACTCTTGGCCAGTAAGGTGGAGTATGGCTGCAATGAAGATGGCAAATAGGGTGGGTGCAATGATACATCCCTGTTTGACTCCAGTTTCTACAGTAAATGGCTCAGATTCAGAGCCACTGTTGAGCACTGTGGCTGACATGCCGTCATGCAGTAGCCTCAGTACACGGATGTATTTGGCATGACATCCATACTTTGATAGTATGCTCCACAGTGCCTGCCTATCCACAGAGTCAAAGGCCTTTGTCAAGTCTATAAAGGCCATGTACAGAGGCAGTCCTTGTTCCCGACACTTTTCTTGTAGTTGGCGAGCAGAAAAGATCATGTCAGTTGTTCCCCTAGACCAGGGGTTCCCAAACTTTTTAGCCCGCGACCCCCATGATAAATGCGCTGCTGCCCCGCGACCCCGCACCTCCCCCACCCCAGGGTCCGAAATTAACTTTTTGGCTCACCTGCCACGGGGACTGGTAGATGAAAAAATATTTTTTACCGGCCAAAATAATAAACAGCCTTTTTTTTTTTTGTCACATATACATTCATTTCAGTACTTTTAATTGAGATAATAAGGTAGGCCTATTATGTTGAATACAAACGTTAAAAAAATGTCCAGAGCAAAATTTGAAATGTATAATAAAAAAAATCGAGATATATATATATATTGATCAAAATGTGAGAAATATATGAAATATTACTATCATTGGGGTGAAATAAATTATTATTTTTTGTCAGTTTTGTTACCTGACTCATGTGGAAGGGAAGGCAGAACATAACCTCGGTTCCCTGAGAGATAAGGGAACGAGTATTGCGTTGCGAACGCTATGGGAAAACTCCTTTTCTCGAGAAAAGAACGGCCATGGTGTGTAAAGCAGAAGCAGCCTGGCCAGCGGCGGAGTATGCACGATCCGCGAGTGCTGAAGACGTTCTGCACGGCTTAGATGGGTGTGCAGCCTTCCAACTGCCAGCAGGACACAAATGGGCGGCGACCGCTTCTTCCAGTGGCGGGAGCTTTTTCCTCTGCGCCGTCAACAGATAGAGCGTTAACTGTGTACACACCGCCGCCGACTTGAGCTGCAAAGAAGCTCTGGCCGTCCTGTCAAAGACGCTTGTCAAAAAGTATGGGGAAGCTTGACGCTGGGCCGCTCTGAATAGTGAATGCGCGCGCGCGGCCGGGACTCTCGCTCTCTCTCTCTCTCTCTCTCTCTCTGCTCGTTCTTAGAGGCAGAAGAGCGCATGCGCGCTGAAAATTTCATATTTTGGTATGAACATTCACCCGCCAGTGTGGCGGATAGCCTTTTGAGATTTACTCGCCAAACAGAAAATCTACCCGGTGTGATCGTACGTGCGAAAGGGTTAAATTAATTGCAACAAAAATATATAGGGCCTATATATTTTTTCCACTTTTTTTAAAGAAATCATCCCGCGACCCCCACTTTGGGAACCACTGCCCTAGACGGACGGAAACCGCTTTGTGATTCAGGGAGTATCTCCTCAGACAGTGGTAGCAGTCGGTTGGCGAGAACACGAGCAAGGACTTTGCCTGTTGTTGATAAGAGCGAGATACCCCTGTAGTTTCCACATTCAGCCTTGTCCCCTTTCTTGAATATGGTAACAATTTGGGCATCCCGGAGCTCTGAGGGGAGCTCTTCCCTTTCCCAAACCTTGACGAGAAGATGGTGGATGTGATGCCAGAGCCTTGGTCCTCCTTCCTTTAAGACCTCCGCAGGGATCCCATCAGGACCAGTGGCCTTGTTGTTCCTGAGGTTCTTGATGGCATTGTGAACCTCAGTTAGGGTAGGAGGTTCCCCCATGTCTTCTCTGATGGGACTCTGCGGGATATGGTCGGCGATGTCTGGTTCGGCTGAGCTGTCACGGTTCAGAAGTTCTTGAAAGTGCTCCTTCCAACGTGCGTTGATGGAGTCATTGTCTTTTAAAAGAGTCTGTCCATCTTTTGGGCGCAGGGGATTTGAGGCGCGGTGGCTAGGGCCATAGACAGAAAAGAGAAAAAAGCCTCTAGTGTTACCTGAATCTGCCAGTCTCTGGAGTTCCAGAGACTTTTCTGTCCACCAGTTGTTCTTGGGCTCCCTCATCAATCTCTGAACGTCAGCATTGGCTCTGGAGTGTGCTGCCCTTTTGGCCTCACATGTTATGTCATTTTGCCACACTTGGAAGGCTTTTCGTTGTCTGGAGATAAGTTGTTCTATCTCTATGTCATTTTCATCAAACCAGTCCTGATGTTTCCTGGACTGATACCCAAGGGTGGATTTGCATGAGTCATGGATGGTGGATTTGAGAAGGCCCCAGTGCTCTTCGATGTTATCAGGATATTCTTGCTGAAGATTTTTCTCGAGAGAGTCCTGAAGTAGCTGCTGGATGGCAGTTTCCTTCAGGCTGTCAAGGTTCAGTCTTCGCCGGGTCTGCTTCTTCTGAATCCTCCTCCTTTTTTTTAAGTTTGATGGACATTGTGGATCGGATGAGGCGGTGGTCTGTCCAGCAGTTGTCAGAGTTTATCATGGCCCTTGTGATGTTCACATCACAGCGGTCCCTGGCCCTTACAATGACATAATCAATGAGGTGCCATTGCTTGGAGCGAGGGTGTCTCCAAGATGCCTTGAATTTGTTTTTTTGTCGATAGAGAGTGTTGGTGATGACGAGGTTGTGTTGAGCGCATTTACTCAGAAGCAGCACTCCGTTGGAGTTGATATTACCGATGCCCTCCTTGCCAATAGTGCCCTTCCAGAGGTGTTGGTCCCGGCCTACCCTAGCATTGAAGTCTCCAAAGAGGATGATCTTGTCCTCCTTGGGGATTTTTGACAGGGTTTCTTCCAGGCAGGCGTAGAAGGCTTCTTTTTCTTCCACGTCGGAGTCTAGGGTAGGGGCATAGGCGCTCACTATTGTCGCTGTCTGGTTGTTGGCCAACACCAGACGGAGTGTCATGAGGCGCTCGCTGATCCCCACAGGAAGTTTGGAGAGGTGGTTGACAAGCTGATTTTTGATGGCAAGTCCAACTCCATGGTTTCTAGCCTCATCGGCTGGCTTTCCTTTCCAGAAGAAAGTGTAGCCACCTTTCTCCTCCTTCAACTGCCCTTCACCTGCCCGTCGGGTTTCGGAGAGAGACACCCATCGCCTGATGTGCCAGCTCATGACTAGGGGCTTCCAGACTACACAAACCTGCCCCCGTCGCCACTTGCTGGTCGCCATAGGACTTTATCCGGGAGTGGTAGGGTGGATTCCCTTTGTGGAGGATGCCTGTGCGTGGCGTTATTTAACGTGTGGAGGCTGGTGCACAGACAACCACCACACGGTCCTTGGCAGGTCTGGGTCAGGATCCAGTGGCACGGAGTCCAAGACGACTGGGGACCCATCACTGCTGCAGCCTTCATCCGCCTTCCCAGCCGTTGTGATGCTCCACTTAAGTCAGCCATCATCCTCCGCCTGTTCCGCCGTTGAGGTCTTTTGTCTTTTTTTTCAGGGTGTGCTCCCTTAGCCTTCGCCTCTATAGGCTACCCCACAAGGCAGTGGGACTATTTACCCATAGCTGGGGCTGTGGTTGGCGGGTGCCAGGGCTTGGTGGGCCTGCACACTACTTGGTTGGCCTGCACACCGCGCCTCTGGGGCCCACTGCTGCTCCGAGATCCCCTACAGTTCAGCCTGGGTCCGCTAGGGCCCAGTTACCGTGTGTGGCCGCAAGGAGGCACTGTAGGAGTCTTGACGGTGGAGAGGCTGTGTACCGACAGGAGGAGTCTTATGCACTTGGCTCCTCTTTTCACCCTTGCACAAGGGCTAGTCGGTGGCAGTAGCTGTAAGCAGAAAGTAGCAAGCAGAAGTAGCATGCAACATGCAATATCTACTAAACTACAGGCACTACTATTCCAGTAATACTGCACTGACGCATCACACACACACACACACTACAGACACTCATACACTCTCTCACCCACACAGACACACACACACACACACACAGTCATACACTCTCTCACCCACACACACACACACACTCTTCCAGCCTTACAGAATAAGTGAGAGTCGCCTCTTCAGGCTCATTTCAGTCTTTGTAAAAGAAGCGACTCAGAGCAAATACAGTGCAGGATGTGCCGGTGAATCTGTGTATATTCAGCTTTTATCCAAAGTTACAAATGAGGAACTGGTTCTGTAGAAATTTGTATCCTCTTTTCTTTTCCTGCAGCTGACAAAGACTCAGAACGAGTTGGAGAGCGCAGTGTCGTCCACATCAGACCCGTCTCCATCTCTTGTGTCCAAAACGCCCCCGACCCGCTCCATCAGAGCGATCACGACCCCGGGTCAGAACCAGAGCCTCAGTGTGAAGAGAGAGACCCTTCGACTGCTCAACCAGCGCATGGAGAAGCTCGAGTCCAGTGACGGTTCTGACCCAGAGTCACCTGACTCCACCCTGGCCTCTCTCTCTCACAGTCTGACGGGCTCGTACGCCCAGTTACCCGGTCCTCAGCCGAGCCGTAGCCCTGACACACACCGAGCTCGGACACCGCGAACACACACCGCCGGAAACATCCTCATCTCTCGCCCCGTCAGCGAGTGTGAGCTCAGAGCGAGTGCATCTGAACATCAGTCCGACAGTGGGGATAATAAACCGTGTTTAATGGAGACATCAGGGTTTGCAGCGTCGTCTCCTGCCCCCTCTGGTGACGAGTGGAACTGCGGCGGCTCAGAGTTCAGTGACGGACAGCTGTCAATCATAACCTCCACACCCAGCAGTCTCAGGTTAGATGCGACACGTGAGAGAACCGGACCGGTCCGTCGTTCTCCTCCAGCGCCACTCAACCGGTCCTATGATGTGGAGAACCCCTCGCCATCTCTGATCAGACCTCAGATCAGTCACGAGCAGAGGAGTGTGCCTGACCAGACGGCAGGTTAGTGGGACGGCAAGCGTGAAACTGAAAGCTAACAGAACACACTCCACACCGCACATTCACTCATCCTTCCCTCTGGCCCATTTTGACCCAGAATTTTGCTTAGATTTTTTAGAGTATTCATCAGAGGGACCCCAGGATTTATGTCGCACTTGAACCACGAATACACACAATAAACAATTATGGATTCGAGGAGTTTTGTGGTTGAAATTGAAAAAAGTAACAAATCGGGTCAATTTGAGCCCCTTAGGAATGAATGGAATGTGAGGAATGCTTCAGTTCACATAGAAAAACCTAAAAATGCTAAAACTTTACCAAAAATGTGTGTATCTACATGTGTATCTGAGTGCACACTGAAGAGAACTGACTTTAGACTCCCAATGTAAGATATTCTGAGCTGAATTAAAACGGTTATGCATGAAATTGTGAGTTATTTTAAATTTAAGTTGAAAGAATGTGAGGAATGTGCTTAAATTACTTATTTATTTATTATTTATTGAACAAATCTAGTAATTTAAAGGTAAATAAAGAATAACATAAAAATTCAACTTTTCATTTAAGTTTAACTTTTAGTAATTTCATTATATGCTTTGTCATTTTATTAGTTTTTTTTATTGCTATTTAGGTTTAATTTATTAATATAAATAACTATAGAACTATAGTTCAGTATCAGTTGTTTATTTCCAATTAATAACTTTAGTGCTTCAACTTAAACTGATTTCAGTTCATTGCCAAGGCAATCAATAAAGAAATATAAATAAAAACTATAATAGTATCTCAACGTTACTAAAATAACTTTACAATAAGCTCCCATTAGTGAATGAGCACTACATGTGTAACAGTATTTCTTTCATCTTTGTTAACATTAATTCATAAAACACAACTGTTCATTGTTAGTAGTTAGTTACCAATAAAATTAAACGACTGTGTGTGTGTGTGTGTGTGTGTGTGTGTGTGTGTGTGTGTGTGTGTATTCACAGTCGAGCAGCAGATTCACGCTTTAGAGCGTTTAGAGAGAGAACACACTCATCAGATCTCTGAGCTCCTCGCTGCACAGGAGAGACAAACACAGGTAACACAACACACACACACACACACACACACACACACACACACAACGAGCAGCATTTAATCTGCACTATGAGGCATTAAGATCTTATAAACATTAACAGCATTAATTTCTGTAGAGTAGTGAAATTGACTAATAAAACTGCCTTGTAGCAGCAGTGAGATAAACACAGACAGCTGATGTGTGTGTGTGTGTGTGTGTGTGTGTATGTGTGTGTGCAGGAGCTCCAGAGGAAGCTGAGCGCACAGAGCAGGAAGAGCACGATGTCATCAGCTCCTCAGATCAACACTAGACAGGTGTGTCCCTGATCAGGGTTTGGGACCGTCGAGTTCCTCCAGGTTGAGAACTACTGTAAGGTTAAAGAAGTCTAGACTCATTCTGTTTATTTAGTCGTCAAAACCAATTTTTGAGGGCGTAAAGACAAATGCACTGTGGAGTGACAGTCAGTCAAGCTTTTGATGTTCAATAGGGTCATCATTATAGACACTAAAGTTCCTTTAAACATCCATTAAACGTAATTTATATTGTAAAAAGTGCAAAAAAATACAAAACAACTTTTTAAACGGTAATAATAATTCACAATATTACTGTTAAATAAATGCAGAAGAGACTTTACAACAATTTAATGTTTCCAAACTTTTGACAGACTGTGCATCATTCTTTTTATATTTGTATGTTCATGTGTGAGTTACTCACCCCGTCGTTGTACAGGATGTGTGTGTGGAGCAGACGAGGCCTCTCTGTCGTCTCACCGCCGTGGCTCGAGGTTTTCTAACACGCAGGCTTTTACACACGGAGAAAATCACACACCTGCGCAAAACCGTACAGGTAAAGACACACACGCTCAGACACTAATACTTCCTGAACATCCGTCAGTCAGAGTGTGTGTGTGTGTGTGTGTGTGTGTGTGCTTCAGGACTCCAGAGCGTTCATCCACCAGCTGAAGACCGTCTCCCCTCAGGATCTGACACTGCAGCAGCGAGTGACAGCGCAGGTAACACACACACACACACACACATCTGCGTGACACACAGCTCTGCTCTGCTCATGTGTGATGGTTATTCTCCGCATCTGTCTGGTGTGTCACAGCTGCGAGCCGCACTGCACAACGTCCATCAGATCTTCTTCATGTGGCCTTTGAGAGACAGACTTCATCTAATGCAACAGGACAGAGAGAGACGCAGAGAGAGGACACTCAGAGAGATGGTACACACACACTCACAGTCAGTGTTGGGGAAAGTTGCTTTTAAAAGTAATGCATTACAATATTGCGTTATTTTTTAAATATGTAACTAATTGCATTACTTAGTTACTTTTTAATGGAAAGTAATACGTTACATTACTTTTGCGTTACTCTTGCTCGCCTGGGCCGGGCTTGCTTTTTAATAACAACAAAAAAAGATTTTTTTTTGGCACATGTAAAGGCCCTTTCTATGGAAGCTTGTTTCCGCCACAGAATAAAACATTTTAAAAGATAATTGCGACTTTTTATCTCACAATTGCGAGATATAAAGTCAGAATTGCGTGAAATAAAGTCACAATTGCGTCTTATAAAGTGAGAATTGCGAGATATAAAGTCACAATTGCGTCTTATAAAGTCAGAATTGTGAGTTATAAAGTCAGAATTGTGAGTTATAAAGTCAGAATTGTGAGTTATAAAGTCAGAATTGCGAGATATAAAGTCAGAATTGTGAGTTATAAAGTCAGAATTGTGAGTTATAAAGTCAGAATTGTGAGATATAAAGTCAGAATTGTGAGTTATAAAGTCAGAATTGTGAGTTATAAAGTCAGAATTGTGAGTTATAAAGTCAGAATTGTGAGTTATAAAGTCAGAATTGCGAGATATAAAGTCAGAATTGTGAGTTGTAAAGTCAGAATTGTGAGTTATAAAGTCAGAATTGCGAGATATAAAGTCAGAATTGCGAGATATAAAGTCAGAATTGCGAGATATAAAGTCAATTGCGAGATATAAAGTCAGAATTGCGAGATATAAAGTCAGAATTGTGAGTTATAAAGTCAGAATTGTGAGTTATTAAGTCAGAATTGTGAGTTATAAAGTCAGAATTGTGAGTTATAAAGTCAGAATTGTGAGATATAAAGTCAGAATTGCGAGATATAAAGTCAATTGCGAGATATAAAGTCAGAATTGCGAGATATAAAGTCAGAATTGCGAGATATAAAGTCAGAATTGTGAGTTATAAAGTCAGAATTGTGAGTTATTAAGTCAGAATTGTGAGTTATAAAGTCAGAATTGTGAGTTATAAAGTCAGAATTGCGAGATATAAAGTCAATTGCGAGATATAAAGTCAGAATTGCGAGATATAAAGTCAGAATTGTGAGTTATAAAGTCAGAATTGCGAGATATAAAGTCAATTGCGAGATATAAAGTCAGAATTGCGAGATATAAAGTCAGAATTGTGAGTTATAAAGTCAGAATTGCGAGATATAAAGTCAATTGCGAGATATAAAGTCAGAATTGCGAGATATAAAGTCAGAATTGTGAGTTATAAAGTCAGAATTGCGAGATATAAAGTCAGAATTGCAAGATATAAAGTCAATTGCGAGATATAAAGTCAGAATTGCGAGATATAAAGTCAGAATTGCGAGATATAAAGTCAATTGCGAGATATAAAGTCAGAATTGCGAGATATAAAGTCAGAATTGCGTGAAATAAAGTCACAATTGCGTCTTATAAAGTGAGAATTGCGAGATATAAAGTCACAATTGCGTCTTATAAAGTCAGAATTGTGAGATAAAAAGTCAGAATTGCGAGATATAAAGTCAATTGCGAGATATAAAGTCAGAATTGCGAGATATAAAGTCAGAATTGCGAGATATAAAGTCAGAATTGCGTGAAATAAAGTCACAATTGCGTCTTATAAAGTGAGAATTGCGAGATATAAAGTCACAATTGCGTCTTATAAAGTCAGAATTGTGAGTTATAAAGTCAGAATTGTGAGTTATAAAGTCAGAATTGCTAGATATAAAGTCAGAATTGCGAGATATAAAGTCAGAATTGTGAGTTATAAAGTCAGAATTGCGAGATATAAAGTCAGAATTGTGAGTTATAAAGTCAGAATTGTGAGTGATAAAGTCAGAATTGTGAGTTATAAAGTCAGAATTGCGAGATATAGTCAGAATTGCGAGTTATAAAGTCAGAATTGTGAGTTATAAAGTCAGAATTGTGAGATATAAAGTCAGAATTGTGAGTTATAAAGTCAGAATTGCGAGATATAAAGTCAGAATTGTGAGTTATAAAGTCAGAATTGTGAGTTATAAAGTCAGAATTGTGAGTTATAAAGTCAGAATTGTGATATAGTCAGAATTGTGAGTTATAAAGTCAGAATTGTGAGTTATAAAGTCAGAATTGTGAGTTATAAAGTCAGAATTGCGAGATATAAAGTCAGAATTGCGAGATATAAAGTCAGAATTGCGAGATATAAAGTCAATTGCGAGATATAAAGTCAGAATTGCGAGATATAAAGTCAGAATTGTGAGTTATAAAGTCAGAATTGCGAGATATAAAGTCAGAATTGTGAGTTATAAAGTCAGAATTGCGAGTTATAAAGTCAGAATTGTGAGTTATTAAGTCAGAATTGTGAGTTATAAAGTCAGAATTGTGAGTTATAAAGTCAATTGCGAGATATAAAGTCAGAATTGCGAGATATAAAGTCAGAATTGCGAGATATAGCCTAAAGTCAATTGCAAGATATAAAGTCAGAATTGCGAGATATAAAGTCAGAATTGTGAGATATAAAGTCAGAATTGCGAGATATAAAGTCAGAATTGCAAGATATAAAGTCAATTGCGAGATATAAAGTCAGAATTGCGAGATATAAAGTCAGAATTGCGAGATATAAAGTCAGAATTGTGAGATATAAAGTCAGAATTGCGAGATATAAAGTCAATTGCGAGATATAAAGTCAGAATTGCGAGATATAAAGTCAGAATTGTGAGTTATAAAGTCAGAATTGCGAGATATAAAGTCAGAATTGCGAGATATAAAGTCAATTGCGAGATATAAAGTCAGAATTGCGAGATATAAAGTCAGAATTGTGAGTTATAAAGTCAGAATTGCGAGATATAAAGTCAGAATTGTGAGTTATAAAGTCAGAATTGCGAGATATAAAGTCAGAATTGCGAGATATAAAGTCAATTGCGAGATATAAAGTCAGAATTGCGTGAAATAAAGTCGCAATTGCGAGATATAAAGTCAGAATTGTGAGTTATAAAGTCAGAATTGTGAGTTATAAAGTCAGAATTGCGAGTTATAAAGTCAGAATTGTGAGATATAAAGTCAGAATTGCGAGATATAAAGTCAGAATTGCGAGATATAAAGTCAGAATTGTGAGTTATAAAGTCAGAATTGTGAGTTATAAAGTCAGAATTGTGAGTTATAAAGTCAGAATTGTGAGTTATAAAGTCAGAATTGTGAGATATAAAGTCAGAATTGCGAGATATAAAGTCAGAATTGCGAGATATAAAGTCAGAATTGCGAGATATAAAGTCAGAATTGTGAGTTATAAAGTCAGAATTGCAAGATATAAAGTCAGAATTGTGAGTTATAAAGTCAGAATTGCGAGATATAAAGTCAGAATTGTGAGTTATAAAGTCAGAATTGCAAGATATAAAGTCAGAATTGTGAGTTATAAAGTCAGAATTGTGAGTTATAAAGTCAGAATTGCGAGATATAAAGTCAGAATTGCGAGATATAAAGTCAATTGCGAGATATAAAGTCAGAATTGCGTGAAATAAAGTCGCAATTGCGAGATATAAAGTCAGAATTGTGAGTTATAAAGTCAGAATTGTGAGTTATAAAGTCAGAATTGCGAGTTATAAAGTCAGAATTGTGAGATATAAAGTCAGAATTGCGAGATATAAAGTCAGAATTGCGAGATATAAAGTCAGAATTGTGAGTTATAAAGTCAGAATTGTGAGTTATAAAGTCAGAATTGTGAGTTATAAAGTCAGAATTGTGAGATATAAAGTCAGAATTGCGAGATATAAAGTCAGAATTGCGAGATATAAAGTCAGAATTGCGAGATATAAAGTCAGAATTGTGAGTTATAAAGTCAGAATTGCAAGATATAAAGTCAGAATTGTGAGTTATAAAGTCAGAATTGCAAGATATAAAGTCAGAATTGCGAGATATAAAGTCAGAATTGCGAGATATAAAGTCAGAATTGCGAGATATAAAGTCAGAATTGTGAGTTATAAAGTCAGAATTGCAAGATATAAAGTCAGAATTGTGAGTTATAAAGTCAGAATTGTGAGTTATAAAGTCAGAATTGCGAGATATAAAGTCAGAATTGTGAGTTATAAAGTCAGAATTGCGAGTTATAAAGTCAGAATTGTGAGTTATTAAGTCAGAATTGTGAGTTATAAAGTCAGAATTGTGAGTTATAAAGTCAGAATTGTGAGTTATAAAGTCAGAATTGTGAGTTATAAAGTCAGAATTGTGAGTTATAAAGTCAGAATTGCGAGATATAAAGTCAGAATTGCGAGATATAAAGTCAATTGCGAGATATAAAGTCAGAATTGCGTGAAATAAAGTCGCAATTGCGAGATATAAAGTCAGAATTGTGAGTTATAAAGTCAGAATTGCGAGTTATAAAGTCAGAATTGTGAGATATAAAGTCAGAATTGCGAGATATAAAGTCAGAATTGCGAGATATAAAGTCAGAATTGTGAGTTATAAAGTCAGAATTGTGAGTTATAAAGTCAGAATTGTGAGTTATAAAGTCAGAATTGTGAGATATAAAGTCAGAATTGCGAGATATAAAGTCAGAATTGCGAGATATAAAGTCAGAATTGCGAGATATAAAGTCAGAATTGTGAGTTATAAAGTCAGAATTGCAAGATATAAAGTCAGAATTGTGAGTTATAAAGTCAGAATTGCAAGATATAAAGTCAGAATTGCGAGATATAAAGTCAGAATTGCGAGATATAAAGTCAGAATTGCGAGATATAAAGTCAGAATTGTGAGTTATAAAGTCAGAATTGCAAGATATAAAGTCAGAATTGTGAGTTATAAAGTCAGAATTGCAAGATATAAAGTCAGAATTGTGAGTTATAAAGTCAGAATTGCAAGATATAAAGTCAGAATTGCGAGATGTAAACATGCAATTCTGAGAAAAAAAGTCTGAATATCAAGTATATTTCTCGCAATTGCAAGTTTATATCACATAATTCTGACTTTATATCACGTAATTCTGAGATAAAAAGTCAGAATTGTGAGATTAAAATGTCACAATTACCTTTTTTATTTTTCACTCTGTGGCGGAAACAAGCTTCCATGCCTTTCACACCAAAAGTGAACTGAGTCAGAGTCAGGCTGAAGGAAATGCAATTATTATGAACACTAGAGGGCGCAGTTAGAATAAAAAGCTTTTCAGTGGTTTAGCCTCTCTGGACTGAAGAAGAATAGGATGCAAGAGAAGAAACTTCAACACTTACTTCAGCAATAGGCAAGTTCAGGCAAGTTTATTTATATAGCACATTTCATACAGTATGTGCTTTACAGAAAGGAATTAAAAAAATAATCACAAAATAAAAGCAAGGAAAATTAAAACTGTTATAAAATAAATTAAAAGAGTAAAAAGATGATACACTGATAAACTTCTCATCTGGCAAAACACTGGTGTATCATATTTTTCACAACTCCCAGTTTTACTCTGAGATTTTCCTATGGTGATCACACTGTGTCTGTGGTGTTCTTCTCGGCGCACCTCAGAAATCTATTGGACGTCACCGTCTCTAGGACTCACAGGGTAACCTCGGGTTCACTGCCCCATCAGTCAAAACCCCATTTGTTGGGAAGCTCTAGGAATGGAGTCGACCCAGTCCGCACCCCACAGACCCTCGAGTTTAATCACGTCAGACTCACTCCTCCACCACAGACCCAGGCCGTCAGCAGGGCTTCATCTTTCTACACAATTCTCAGTGCCATTTGAGTTCAGGTTAGAATAAAAAGGAGGATGCAAAATAATATACAGTGTAATCAGTTGGACGTACAGTAGCTCAGTGCTCACTCAGTGAATGCACAGCTGAACAGATGTGTTTGAGTCTGGATGTGAATGATAGTGTAGGAGCACATCTGCTCTCTTCTGGAAGCTAGTAGTGTAGTAGCTAGAAGCGTACACTAGAGGGCGCAGGTAAAATAAAGCCTTTTCAGTGGTTTAGCCTCTCTGGACTGAAGAAGAATAGGATGCAAGAGAAGGAAGTTCAACACTTACTTCAGCAATAAAATAATAAATAAAAAAATAAACACAGATGTGATATTTATCTAAAGTCATGTTTGTTCATTGTTGTGTTGAAGTGGATCTCTGAAGGTCAGCATCAAAGGCACTGGGTAATAAAGTGAGATTAAATACATAAAGTATATTTGTGTCCATTTATTATTGCAGGTTTGCGTAATATTCTGAGATTGCATTTCACTGCTTTTATTAGTTTTGAGTAATACTGAATCTGCTTTTTGAGATGCGATGAGTAAATGGCTGCTCACATTTACTCTAAAACTATAATAACCTTCATGTTTACACCGCGAACACAACGCCTGTGAACTTACCGTATCTCTCAGCATGAGGACAGGAGCTGCCAGTCAATCAATGACAAAGTTTAAAGATTATTTGAAAAAGTAACTCAGATATTTTGTTGTAAATTTAAAATTAATGCGTTACTTTACTAGTTACTTGAAAAAAGTAATCTGATTACATTACTCAAGTTACTTATAATGCGTTTCCCCCAACACTGCTCACTGACATCACTTCCTTCTGACCAGAAGACAGACAGTGCCGGAAACACACGGACTCTGTCCTCGGCCACTCAGAAGACGCTGGACAGGAAAGGTCAAAGGTGAGAATCAGCCTGGATATCATCTGATCTGATGACACAACTGACACAAGTTTGTTTAAAGTTTTACAGGATTGGAGAACACACTTTTACAACTCCTCTTTTAAAGGGATAGTGCACCCAAACACTTAAACTCTATCATTTACTCATCCTCATTTTGCTCCAAACCTTTGCAAGTGTCATTCTTCAGAATATCTTCTTCTGTGTTCAGCATCATACAGGTTTGGAGCAACTTGAGGGTGAGTAAACAGTGACAGAATTTTCATTTTGGGGTGAACTATCTCTTTAAATCAGGGTCTTATGCCATATATTTGATATAACACAGGCTATATTTTAAATATATAATTATAAAAATAAAATTCACACAAACAGTCTGAGACTAGTGAAAATGAGGTTTACAATAAGGTCCCATTTCTTAACGCATGAACGAACATTAACCAACGATGTGCACTACATTTGTTACAGTATTTATTCATGTTAGATCATTATTTACAACTGTTCATTGTTAGTTCATGTCAGATCAGGTATATTAAATAATATGAACAGATAACATTTTTATATTTAATAATGTATTAGTGAATGTTGAAATTAAGATTAATAAATGCTTTAGAAGTATTTTTCATTGTTATTTCATGTCAACAAACGAAACCTTAATGCAAAGTTAATACATTGTTTTCAGTTGATATCATCAGCACAAAGTCTTATTTCCAGGCATGAACTTTGAACCCTGATGTGTTCTCAGATGTTTGCACCGCAATGTGTGATATTTGTGAAAGAATAATATAATTGAAGGAAATACAGTGGCTTATATTAAATTAAATTAAATAAAGATAAAACTAGATCCCAGTTGGACGCTTGTAATGCGTCAGACACATAAATATAATCTCACTCTTTATGCTGATGATGATGATTTTATGTGTTATCAGGCACGCAATAAAGACGAGTGTGATCCCCAAGAGCTCTCCGGCGAGGTATGAACCACGTCGAACACGAGATGGCTTTCCTTGCTTCGACACATGAACTCCTGAATGATCTGATCGTCTCTGTTTCTCTCCTGTAGGATCCAGCAGTCTCGTCTCAGTCAGAACACAGTCTGTTCCTCTCAGTGAGTCCTTCAACACTTCATCATCACACAAACTCAACTAAACATCGCTTCAGACGTCAACATTATGCACGAGAGGCTGTGCTGTATGGTGAATGAATAAGTCACGGCTGTAAAGCGGAGTCAGTCGTGATTTATCCACGATACAGCACTAGCCTTGAGTACCTTATTGCTTTTATAAAACGGTTACCACACAATACACATATTAAAGCCGAAAAATATGTATCTATGCAAGTTTCATGAAGTGAAATTAAAAGCCTTCCTTCCGCTGGAAAAAATAGTCCCTGACCGTAAACAGCAACAGAAGTGACATACATTATTTCGCCATTAGATGGAGACAAACACTGTCTTTATGAGTGAGTCAGTCAGTAGAGAAGACGTTTATATTGAAAGGACTCAAACTTGTGAACACGGAGAAGGAAGACGCAACTAGATGACGGGAAACCCCTGAACTGTTAAAAGGACAAGATATCACAGCGGACATTCAAATGGATTTTTTTATTATGAATATAGGCCTGACCTGAAGGACAATGCTATATCTACTGTAAATGCAGTTACACTCACTTACTCGATCTCTCACAATACTCTACTCCAGATTTAATGAACAATATCAATGAGATCAAACATGTGTTTAAGTTGCTAAGAGTGGTTGCTAAGGGTGTTGTGTAGTGATACATAGAACCGTTGGGTGAAGCGGTCATAGCCGTGCGTTATCGTGAATAAAACAGAGCTATTGACCAATCAGAATCCAGGATTGGAACTAACCGTTTTATAACTAAAGACACATGATAATGATAAAGATATTGCTAAAAAAAATCATTCTAAATTATAACCGATATAAAATCGACTAATGGATAAAAACATTGACAGCAAATCAGAATCCATCCTGCTTTAAAGAGCGCAAGTGAACAAAACCGCTCACTTATGATAAACAGAGCGACATCGGATGCTGATACAGTTCTCGTTCTCAGTGTGAACGGGCCTAAAGTGTGTTCAGACTCATGATGAGGATCTGTCTCTCTGTAGGAGTGCGCTGAAGAAGAGAGACGGGTGTTCGGGAGTGAGACAGCGCTCACTGCAGAGGAAGTATCTGTCTCTGGGATAAACACACACACACACACACACAGATCACTGATACTCGTGTTCACATCACTGTAATCGTTCACTTCACTCCACTAAACTGTTCACTGCTTTAAAATTGTTATGAATCATATTATTATGAAAGTTTGATATTATAAAGCATTACTGATTACACACTGAATATTAATATTATCTCTATTGTACATTCAGAAATAAAAACATTTTGAAATATATATATGTGTCTAATTGTGTACAGTATATACTGATGTCAGTCTGCAGTGAGAAGTACAGTAGTGCTCTATTCAGATACAGTAAAACTCAGGAGAAACATGAGCCGTGTGCAGAAATGTGTCTGACAAGACTGGAGCATTCAGACTCGTTCTGCACAACACTTTTGCACAAACACACACACACTCACTCTCTCACACACACACACACACACACACACACACACACACACACACACACACACACACACACACACACACACACACACACACACTCACTCTCTCACACACACACACTCACTCACTCTCTCACACACTTACATACACTCACACACACACACACACACACACACACTCTCTCACACACTTACATACACTCACACACACACACACACACTCACTCTCTCACACACTTACATACACTCACACACACACACACACACACACACACACACTCACTCTCTCACACACTTACATACACTCACACACACACACACACACACACACACACACACACACACACACACACTCTCTCACACACTTACACACACACACACACACACACACACACACACACACACTCACTCTCTCACACACTTACATACACTCACACACACACACACACACACACACACACACACACACACACACACACACACACACACACACACACACTCTCTCACACACTTACATACACTCACACACACACACACACTCACTCTCTCACACACTTACATACACTCACACACACACACACACACACACACACACTCTCTCACACACTTACATACACTCACACACACACACACACACACACACACACACACACACACACACACACACACACACACACACACTCACTCTCTCACACACTTACATACACTCACACACACAAACACACACACTCACTCTCTCACACACTTACATACACTCTCACACACACACACACACACACACACACACACACACACACACTCTCTCTCACACACACACACACACACACACACTCACTCTCTCACACACTTACATACACTCACACACACACACACACACACACACACACACACTCTCTCACACACTTACATACACACACACACACACACACACACACACACACACACACACACACTCACTCTCTCACACACTTACATACACTCACACACACAAACACACACACTCACTCTCTCACACACTTACATACACTCACACACACTCACTCTCTCACACACTTACATACACTCACACACACACACACACACACACACAAACTCACAAACACACACTCACAGAAATATACACAAACAAACACTCTCACACACACAGCTTAAACAAACTATGAGTGTTTTCAGAGTTTGATTCCTTAAAGGAACGCTGAGCAGAAAATGAACACACTGCAAAAATAGATGTTCCTTTCCTCAGTATTTCTGTTTTCTTTTCCAGTACAAACATCTAAACAGTCTTAAATCTGAAATCTTCAATATCTGCCGATGAGGTCAGAGAAATAAACCCGACTCGAAGGGAAAACAAGATTATTTCTCTCCCGACTGGCTTATATTCTGGTTACACTTCCATGGTCAACTTCTATAACATTCTCCTATCAATAAGTAACTTTTTAAATGACTGCTAGTTGACATGTAGTTGCTTCTAGTTTATAGTTGGATTGTGGATCTAGAGAAAATACACTCAGATTCATTGTAGAAACATAACACTGCTTTATTTCTTCAACATAACACTGAATGGTACATTATCCACACACACACACACAGCAGGCGTGTGTATCGCTGGGTTGTAGCTATGCATGAGCACAGACAGAAGTGCTTAATGTTACAGGTGCAATAATAGAATATAATAACACTGTTTATACAACTAAACAAAACTGAAATTCAAAGAAAGCATGTAAAACAGCTTGCATATAGAGAGCTCAGTCATGGCCTTTATATTCCATCTGTGGCTTGTAGAGTCAGATCACAGTCGAGATTATTTGTACCGCGTGCGGATATGAGAGATAAAGCGGCTCTCAGAAACACTGATCTCAGATCAGCCCAAGCACAACCTACAAAACTACACACACAAGTGCAATAATAATCCATCACAACAGTCTTTGGCATGACAGTACAGGTTACATCACTGATTCAGCGTTTCGTTTGAGCGTTTCTGTCTTCTGGAAAAACTAAACCTGAATCAATTATTTTGGCATAATAAACTGTGCAAAATCAGTCAAAATCAACACTATATTATATTCTCCAGAAAGAGCACACATCTCTGGCCAAGCTTTCCTTTTGCTGATTGTCAAACGTAAACCGGGTTTTAAACGAATGTTCTGAGTTCAACACAACTTAAAGATGATGTCATACTGATGTCATACTTACACATACTAAAGATGATGTTATACTTTTGTATTCAAACAGAAACACTTTAAAATAAGGATCAATGTGTTAAAACACATCGGTTCACATAAACTAACAATGAAATATGTTCATTTCATCATTCACTAATACATTAAGTTCAACATTTATTACATATTTGATGAACCTGAGCTGATGAACTTATTTACTTTAACAAAGATTAATAAATACTGTTACAAATGTCATTTGTAGTTGACTAATGGGACATAATTGTATCATGTTACCGTTCAAATGCTTTAATGTCACTTTGCAAACTTCTGATTCAACCAATGACGTGAGTTTGGGGGCGGGACTATCTAACTGACCAATGAGAGTTTGGGAAAAGCTGTGCCAAAAGAGTCATTACTTTTCTGTTTGTGTTAGAAATGACACCACATTTAAAATTTAATGACAGCATTTATGTCATAACATCAATTACCGACGCAGCCGCCATTGCATCATATATTGACTTTGGCTTCTCGAATCAACATTATGTCACGATTGAATGCTGTAAAGTTCTGCTGAACCCAGACCGTTCCTTTAACATGACCTCAAGGGAATGTAATAACACATCACACAGAAGAACACACTGCGGCTGGTCAGAGGAGCGCTTCACACTGCTGTTCCCGAGGAGAGTCTGGCAGAGAAACACACGTAACGGAATGTCCTGGTGGAAAGAATTATGAAATCTTGGCCCAAACGCCGCTGGTTTCTCTCACGGAGACACGATCCAGCCTTCTGGAATAAGAGTCGTACACAGAGCTTTAAATAAAAGAAACTTCACACAAACGTAACGCAGACGCACAGCCTGCCGTCATCCTTCAGCGTCATCCAGCTCGTTATAACCACTGATACACGTCTCGCCTTCAGAAGAACTAGGAATATTGTTTTTTTGTTTGTTTTTGTGCTTATTACATTACAGTAGCTGCTATGAAATGTTCTAGCATGTCAAATGCTGCGTCATACACAAATACTCCATACATTTTTTGCTCGTCTTTTTCACGAATAAAAACTAGTTTATAAGTCGCTTTTTTTTATCATCTGAAACATGCCGCGATATTCCAAAGCGACTTATGATGAGCTTAAAGGGATAGTTCACCCAAAAAATGAAAATTAGCCCATGATTTACTCACCCTCAATCCATCCTAGGTGTATATGACATTCTTCTTTCAGACGAATACAATCAGAGTTATATTAAAAGTCCTGGCTCTTCCCAGCTTTATAATGGCTGTATATTTTTCATATTTTTATGCACTTTTATCATGGATAGATGCACTTTTATGATGGATGGACGCACTTTTATGATGGACAGATGCACTTTTATGATGGAAAGATGCACTTTTATGATGGACAGATGCACTTTTATGATGGACAGATGCACTTTTATGATGGACAGATGCACTTTTATGATGGACAGATGCACTTTTATGATGGATAGACACACTTTTATGATGGAAAGATGCACTTTTATGGTGGACAGATGCACTTTTATGATGGATAGATGCACTTTTATGGACTTCAAAAAAGAAACAGCCATTCACTACCATTATAAAGCTTGGAAGAGCCAGGACATTTTTTTTATATAACTCTGACTGTATTCGTCTGAAAGAAGAATGTCATATACACCTAGGATGGCTTGAGGGAGAGTAAATCATGGGCTAATTTTCATTTTGGGGTGAACTATCCCTTTAACGTCAAGCACGTAAAACATGCGCAGAGAAGGATGATTAGTGCTCAGGTTCAGAGGCAGATATTGATTTGTTTGGCTAACTCTCTCTCCAAGTCTGAAATGAGTGTGTCAAAGTCCTTCAGACTCAATCGGCACGTGAACGGGGCGTCGAAGTCGAGAGCGAAGTCATCCACGTACAAACCGTCGGGCGACGCCCACACGTCCCGCTTCTTCGCCTCGTCCATGTCATCGTCGCTCTCGCTTCCCGCCACCTCGTCGTAATCCGCCTCGTCGTTCGACATGAAGTCCCGCCCACAAACGCTCCAGTCGCCAGCGTATCGGTTACAGGGCGGGCTTTCCAGACGGTCACGCCCCCTACGGGACACAACCGGCTCGTCCTGAAGGCCACGCCCCCTACGGGACACGACCAACTCGTCCTGAAGGCCACGCCCCCTACGGGAAACGACCGTCTCGTCCTGAAGGCCACGCCCCCTACAGGAAACAACTGGCTCGTCCAGAAGGCCACGCCCCCTACGGGACACGACTGGCTCGTCCTGAAGGCCACGCCCCCTACGGGACACAACTGACTCGTCCTGAACTGAGGGAAGCGATCGCCGCAGTGAAGAACTCTGGGATACTGGAGAAGAGATGACCTGTGATTGGTCGGAGTCATCCATCACTCGTTCTTTGGGTACTGCAAAGAAACGGACATGAAATGCCGTTACACTCTTGATCTGCGGCAGATGTTCAAGTCGAGTCAGCTTTATTTCTATAGCGCTTTATACAATACAGATCGTTTAAAAGCAGTTTTAATTCCCCGTAATAAACAGGAAAATAACAGTGTCAATGAGACAAATTCAATATGAGACAAATTCAAATCTATAAAGCAGCTCTAAAAAGACAATAGTGTTGTTTTTCAGCTCAATTCAGTTCAGTGTTGATTCAGTTTTGATTTAATTCAGTTCGGTGTTGATTCAGTTCAGTTCAATATTGATTCAGTTCAGTTCAGTGTTAATTTAATTCAGTTCAATATTGATTCAGTTCAGTGTTAATTTAATTCAGTTCAAGTGTTGCTTCAATTCAGTTCATTATTGATTCAATTCAGTTCAGTGTTAATTTAATTCAGTTCAATGTTGATTCAGTTCAGTTCAATATTGATTTAGTTCAGTTCAGTGTTAATTTAATTCAGTTCAATGTTGATTCAGTTCAGTTCAATATTGATTTAGTTCAGTTCAGTGTTAATTTAATTCAGTTCAAGTGTTGATTCAATTCAGTTCATTGTTGATTCAGTTCAGTTCAATATTGATTCAGTTCAGTGTTAATTTAATTCAGTTCAAGTGTTGCTTCAATTCAGTTCATTATTGATTCAATTCAGTTCATTATTGATTCAATTCAGTTCATTATTGATTCAATTCAGTTCAATGTTGATTCAATTCAGTTCAGTGTTAATTTAATTCAGTTCAAGTGTTGATTCAATTCAGTTCATTGTTGATTCAGTTCAGTTCAATATTGATTCAGTTCAGTGTTCATTTAATTCAGTTCAAGTGTTGCTTCAATTCATTTCATTATTGATTAAATTCAGTTCAGTGTTAATTTAATTCAGTTCAATGTTGATTCAATTCAGTTCAGTGTTAATTTAATTCAGTTCAATGTTGATTCAATTCAGTTCATTATTGATTCAATTCAGTTCAATGTTGATTCAATTCAGTTCAATGTTGATTCAATTCAGTTCAAGTGTTGCTTCAATTCAGTTCAATGTTGATTCAATTCAGTTCAATGTTGATTCAATTAAGTTTAGTGTTGATTCAGTTCAATGTTGATTCAATTCAGTTCAATGTTGATTCAATTCAGTTCAGTGTTAATTTAATTCAGTTCAGTGTTAATTTAATTCAGTTCAAGTGTTGCTTCAATTCAGTTCATTATTGATTCAATTCAGTTCAATGTTGATTCAATTCAGTTCAAGTGTTGCTTAAATTCAGTTCAATGTTGATTCAGTTCAGTTCAATATTGATTCAGTTCAATATTGATTTAGTTCAGTTCAGTGTTAATTTAGTTCAGTTCAAGTGTTGCTTCAATTCAGTTCAGTGTTAATTCAATTCAGTTCAATGTTGATTCAATTGAGTTCAATGTTGATTCAATTAAGTTTAGTGTTGCTTCAGTTCAATGTTGATTCAATTCAGTTCAATGTTGATTCAATTCAGTTCAATGTTGATTCAATTCAGTTCAAGTGTTGCTTAAATTCAGTTCAATGTTGATTCAGTTCAGTTCAATATTGATTCAGTTCAGTTCAATATTGATTTAGTTCAGTTCAGTGTTAATTTAGTTCAGTTCAATGTTGATTCAATTCAGTTCAATGTTGATTCAATTCAGTTCAATGTTGATTCAATTCAGTTCAATGTTGATTCAATTCAGTTTAGTGTTGCTTCAGTTCAATGTTGATTCAATTCAGTTCATTGTTGTTTCAATTCAGTTCAATGTTGGTTCAAATCAATTTCGATAACACTCTCAGTGTCCTTTTTCAGCTCAATTCAGTTTTGTTTTGTTCACATCTGATAGTAACAGTGCAATCAAATCAATAATGTAGCTGAATATTACGTGTCTTTAAGTCCCAGCTGAGCGTGGCGTGTGTTCGTGCGCTCGCATGCATCAAACTCTACACACATGGCACATATTTAGACTGATGTTCCATGCAAATCCACACCAGCTGTCACAGGTTACTGAAATTCCTCCTGCATGTTACACATGTGCTGCGTCATGAGGTCAAGGGTCGTAACATGACGCTCAGAGTGCAAACTGTTCGCATGACCTTCTGAGATGCAGCCGATTATTATCAGATTATATGCATGATATTTCATCGCGAGCGTTGCTGGAACGATAATCAAAACCAGAGGACATTCAGAGGGAAAAAGGATGCATGTGATCGCTTTCGTTTTATTTCATTCTGCATGTAAAAATCAGCCACGCATGACTTTCTGCAGTGTAGAACAGGTCTGAAATGACATTTAACCCTCATCCTTTCCTCGCACTTTGTAACAGATCTTTCCCACACGGGTCAAAATGACCCGAAGCCCTAAAATTATACTTGTCCAGAATGCTTATTTTATTTCATTTTGATTATACTGGTTTCAATTTTTTTATGCAATTTTTGGTGATTTTTTTTGTTGTTTTTTATTTTAGTTACCTTTAAATTATAAGATTTGATCAATAAATAATAAATAAATAATAATTTAAGCACATTACTCGCATTCTTTCAACTTAAATTCTAAATAACTCACTATTTCATGCATAACCCTTTTAATTCAGCTCAAAATATCTTACATTGGGTGTCTTTGCCGACGTCTTGTGGAAAAAATAATCATATAACATGATATTTCAGACTCTAGATGGTCTTATATCTCTATATGGAGCAAATGAGCTGTTCCTCTGGGTCCTAAAGTCAGTTTACTTCAGTGTGCATTTATGTAGACATTATAAAATCATTTTTTGTTAAAGTTTTAGCATTTGTTGTTAGAATTTAGATCATTTTTAGGTTTTTCTATGTGTACTGAAACATTCCTCGCATTCCATTCATTCCTAAGGGGGTCAAATTGACCCGCGACGGAAGGATTTGTTATTTTTTTAAATTTCAAAAATGATTTTCGGGTAATAATTGATGATAATTGTACATTTTGGGCCACAAACTCACCAGGCCAGAGCTGCAGGAGGTAGTGCAAAGCCTCTATGTGTCGTTTAAAGTCCACGGCGCTGGCGATCTCTTCACTGTGTGCGAAGCTACGCCCCCGAGCGGCCCCGGACCCCATCATGGCCCCCGACCCCGGGGCCGTCAGCCCGGCCTGCCAGGACTCCTGTGTGGGCGTCAGGAGAACCGGCCCGAAGCACACGGCCAGATTCTGGCACGTCATCCGGTTGCTGTCGCTGTAAGACGCCACCAGACTCAGATGATCCAGCAAGAAGGACAGGGTTGCCTTCAGAAGACACAAAACCACACACAGATCAAACATGGAAGTACTAACACTGCATTAGCACTGATCTGTACAGAGACGTGGATGTTTGCAGCAGATCTGAGATTCACCGGTCATTCAAATTACACTGATATGATAGTTTGATTATAAAGTATATTTGACACTCTGTATAGATCGGACTATGTGAGACTATAGTTTGAATAAGATCTTTTTCTTTGCATGCACAGCACAGAAAGGCTATTTTTTAGCATTATCCTGAACATTGTATAAGCATTAGTTTCATTGAACAAAACACAGGCTCTCGGGAGCGTACACGTCACATGCTTTTGATTTTAACGTCACGCACTTCACATGAACATCAGGCTTTCATAGACAACCTGGGAAAGTCTATTAAGTGATTAATACATGAAAAGTCCTACATGTATCTCCTTTAAGAAAGCAAATCGAGCCCATTTTGATTAAGACTTCAGGATGCATAAACGTGGTAAAATTATGCAAGCTCCTAAAAGTGAGCTATACTTTTCTAAATGAAGAACAAGAGATGAGAAAAGAAAGAGTATAAATGTATGAGAGCAGGAGGAGCGGGAGGTTCTCATTCCCAATTAGTTTGTTTTGGACGATGTTGGAAACCCTCAGGCTGCTGTTCTGCTGCTCACATGGGACAAACAAACCACGTACACACACACACACACACACACACACACACACTCCCTCTCGCATAAACACTTCAGTGCTCTTACATAAAATCACATCCTCAGGAAGAAGCTCAGACTCACGTCTGGCAGAAACCAGGACAGCCGAGCATGAAAGAAGATTCAATGAAAGAACAGTGACAAACTGCTTAAGAAGTGAAGGAGAAAGAAATCTAAATGTTTGCCATTCTTATTAGATTAGTTTACTCAGAGTGAAGACGCATGGCTCCTTGAGGGTCATTAAAACCTTTCAGAAAACAATAAAATGCAAAAACTGAGGTGCGATTGAGTGTAGATCTTAAAAAAATAAACAGGAAAATTGTGTGAATTCAATACTTTCTCAATCTTATTCAGAAATGTGATGCAAGTGTCTATTTTACATCTTACAAATGTGTTTAGAGTTACAATCAGTGGAAGAGACTGAATGTTTGCTAAAAAAAAGTGAACTTTTGTTCGATATACATGTAATTTATGATAATTTAATGCCATATCATATCAGCACCAAAGGCTTTATCCTAGAGTAATCAAATGTTAAATAATCATAATAACAATATTTTAATGAATTGTATACAATAATTTTACAATGTTATGAAATGGATAAATAATTAATCCAAATAAAAATAACCATAAGAGTTATATAAAATCTTTCAGCTTGATATTTCATAAATAGAATTATGAATTAGATGTAATTCACATGTAATAATGTTTCGGATTGAAAAGTTAAAGGTGCGTATTCACTACCATTCAAAAGTGTATTAATATTAGGAGGAGTAATTAATACTTTTATTCAGCAAAGATAATTTCACATAAACGCTGTTCTTTTGAACTTTATATTCAAAGAATTGTTAAAAATAAAAATGTATCACAATTTCCACAAACATATGAACTGTTTTCAACACTGATAATAATCATAATTGTATCTTGTGCATCAAATCATCATATTAGAGTGATTTGTGAAGGATCATGTGACACTGAAGACTGGAGTAATGATGCTGAAAATTCAGCTTTGATCACAGGAATAAATTACACTTTACTATATATTCACATAGAGAACAGATGATTTACATTATAATAATATTTCACTATTTTTACTGTATTTTTGATCAGATAAATGCAGCCCTGGTGAGCAGAAGAGACTCTTTCTGAAATATTAAGAAATCTTAAGTTTTGAATGGCAGTGTGAACAGAACTTTGAGAGCCTGAAATGGACACCTGATGTCAGGACAGGTTCACATCTAAAGGTTGCCGGACACTCAGACTGAGACTGGATGAATTACCCGCTCGGCTTCAGGGAGACATTGCAACAGAGCCACAGTGTTTTGTGATCGCTGAGCGTCGCTGTCGTTTCTACAGGCCGGTCGAACCATCATGGCCTCTAACACCACTTCATACAGGGTCCTCGTGATGAGAGGAGACGGCAGCTCGCGCAGGTAGTCCTTCAGAATGCCTGACCATAAACATAAAAAACAATCCATATTTCCATCTACAAAAACCCTGGAGATTTAATTGCATGTTATTGGTGTATATTTTCATATGCATATTATTGTCCCCTACTTGAGTTTGTAAATTGATATTGTTCAATAAAGGTAAGTAAAAAAGCGTGGTAGATGAATACATCAGGTTGACTGACCGGTAATGACATTGACGTCGGGATAGAGCTCGTCGTTTAAGGAAACTGCAGCACTGTCCTTCTCAAACGCATCACGTAATTCCTTCTTCACTGCTGCAGAACCACAGAGACGATACAGTCCCACCACCTGCACACACACAGAAACACACGGTGTCTTTTTACAACCACTAGGACACATTTCTCAATACTTAGATCTATTATGCAAAGTCTTGATGTTGTTTTCAGGCTCTACTAGAACAGGTTTTCCTGCTTGAATGTTGATTATTTTCCTCATATTCTCCATTGTTGCGGCTCCTCTCTTCCCAGTCTGTCAGTAACGCTCTGTTTAGTTCCTGTCTCTATGAAGCCCCTCCTTCTGAAAAGCACACTGTGCTCTGATTGGTCAGCTGGAGCAGTGTGTTGTGATTGGTCGAGCGCTTCGAGTGTGTTTGGGAAATGTCCCGCCCCTTACCATAACCGCCAGTTTAACACACTACTAACTAACTCAACCAGGCCCCGCCCCTTTATTCTGCGTATTAATTATTATAATGAGGAATATTGTGACGCATTCGTTCCCGGAAGAAACTCAAGACTACAATGGAGGCGTTTCAGGAGTTCAGGAACACTGACACTGATATAGAGAAGAACTTTGTGAACCTTTTTAATTCTCAAACACCAACATTAGATATAGAAAGTTGTAAAAAAAAAAAGAAGCAGAATAGGACTTTAACTGCAGAGCCAAGCTGAAAGTTGGTGGGAAGAGTTTTGAAAAAGTGACCCAAGTATTGAGAAATAATAATTAATAATAATAATAATTAGTGCTAGGCAACGATTAATCGCATCCAAAATAAAAGTTTGTGTTTCCATAATATATGTGTGTGTGTACTGTGTATAATTATTTTGTATATATAAATACACACACGCATGTATATATTTAAGAAATATTTGCATGTATATACTGTGTATATATATATATATATATATATATTTATACATAATTTATATTATATTTAAATATTTTATAAATAAATAAAAATTTTCTTAAATATATACATACATGCATGTGTGTGTATTTATATATACAAAACAATTATACACAGTACACACACACACATATATTATGTAAACACAAACTTTTATTTTGGATGCGATAAATCATTGCCCAGCACTAATAATATAATAATCTGTAAATGCACGCCGTCTCACCCTCAGTCCTCTCCTCTCGATCTCAGAAACACACTTCTGAATGATCAGAGGCACTCTGAGTGTGGACGCTTCTTTCTCCACCAGGGGGCGCAGCTCCACCCCGAACACTGTAGGGGGGGGCAGGTCACTGAGGCGCGGGAACGGGGTCACGAACTGCTCCAACAGGGTCAACTTCACATACAGCAAACCACGAGGCTCCAGACGAACACACAGCTGCTGACTGCGAGAAGCTGCGGGAGAGAGAGACAGAGAGAGACCGGGAGAGAGAGACAGAGAGAGACCGAGAGACAGACAGAGAGAGAGAGAGAGAGAGAGAGAGAGAGAGAGAAGATAAACAGATAAGAGGCTCAGTGCAAGATCAAAGCTAACACAGGGTATGACTGGGTGGTATGGTTGTATACACAAAGGGTAAAATTTGTGAACATGTTCCAAATGCTTGGAAGTAGCAACAGATAATTTCTTTCGTATTGTGACCTTTATCAAAGTGAAACGGAAGAACAAAAAATAATTTAAATTGCTCGCTTTCGGGTTAAACTTTCCGCAACTGCGCAGCTGGGTTATAGGTTGCCAAGTTGAGGTGGCAAACGGGTTGAAATTGTATATGATGTGTGGATTGTGTGAATATAATGCATTTAATACAAGATCTGGCAACTTGTCAGCATTAGACAAACATATTGGTCCGATTATTCATAAAGGAGTTTGGGCCATGCAAATTACGGGAGTTTCCCGGGAGAAAAAACAAACCGGGAGGGTTAAAAAAACTAAAAAAACAGGAGAAACCGGGACAAAACGGGAGTGTTGACAGGTATGAAGAGAAGACGTTTCGGCGGATGATTTGATCAAACATTACAACGTCAAAACATTAAAAAAAGAAACATGCACAGATGAGTTTACAATAATTTGCATTTCGAAAACAATTGTGAATTTCCATTTTTTTATGCTGACTTTAAGGGGTGGTTTGTTACATGAAGTAGAGTTCAGTTGCTTATGGATTGCAATGTGACGAGTTACTATAGAATAGAACTCAAAAAAAATATACGTGTAACAAATGAATACATATTCATCTTAATTTATAGAGAATTTCTGCCCCTCTATGAAAGTCTATTCACCCAAAACGTTCATAAAAAAATCCATATGACTTGAGCAGTTTATTGCAGGACCTCTGAAGAGACACTTCACTTGATATGATGAATAGATTTCATTTAGGCTTTTATTCACATATAAACATTGTTCAGCGAACATAAAAGTCCTGTTTACACCTGGTATTAAGATGCGTTTTTGTCAATCCGATCACAAGTGGACGATGTTAAATTCAGCTTGTTCACTTTTAACCACTTCCAGAGGTAGTGGAAAACGCATTGCAAACCAGATTGCTTTTGTAGTGTAAACGCTCATGTGGTCGAAACTGCTGCTCTCCGTGTGTTCGTGTTCATATGTAAAGAGCTTATTTTGTCCATTAGATCGAAAGATCTGAAAAAGCCCATAGATTTACCTGCCCATAGACCCTCCCCTCAAACAAATCAGGACAGAAGTGATTTGAAGTGGACAAAAGAGATGTAAACACCAGGTGTAAACGATTGTGATCCGATTGACCAAAACGCATCTTAATACCCTGTGTGAACAGGGCCAAAGAGAAGCTCAACTCTCCTTGTTTGATGTGTTCTGAAGATAATCAAAAGTCTTATGGGTTTGGAAAAAAAAAGAGGGTGAGTAAATGATAACAGAGTTTTCATTTTTGGTAAAACTAATCCTTTAAAACAGCTTCAAAAAATGGCTCATCTAATCAGAATTCAGAGAACTATCAGTTTCATCTTGGGACTTGATTCACAAATGGGTGGTTCTCTTACCCTTGAAGAGGGACGGTATAGCCACAGCGCCCAGACAGCAAACCCGATTACGCGCAGGAGCAGCCGGCGCGCAAGACCCGATGTTAGCGCTAGCAGTCGTTGGCGTCAAGATGACCAGTTTGAGCACCCTCGCCCTCTCGAGCTCCAGGTTAAAGGTGTGGTTTAGTGGGAGACACGCTCCTCGACAAGTTAGCAGGGACGTTCGAGCCCGGGTCACCCCGTCCACTTGAATGGCACAGAAGACTTCTTTAGTAGCATCGATCCGAGGGGGTCGGAGTAGCTCTTCGACTCCCAGCAAATGCACCGTGAGTAGGCCTGAAAGTCTCTGAGCACAGCGAGGCTGATCCGTCAGCGAGTACAAGCGGAATGACTCTGCGTCTGCCACAACGAGTGAATCCTGTGGTCCACGATGTGGTGGTGGTGTAGGTGAGCCTTTCGACCCCTGACCCTTTGGTAGGAGTTCAGGTGAGTCTCCATCGCTAAGATACCCTCCTTTACTAGCGGAGCGCATTCGAGAGGATCGACGTCTTGGCCTTGCGGGTGCACTGGAGTCCAGGTGGTACTTGCTGATGATGTTGGATGATTCTTTACATGCATTTGGTGGTAAAGCCTCATCTGACGCTCCCGGTGCACTGCTGGCATTTCCTTGGCTCTGTCCGTGACGCTGATTACGGGACGAGCGCAGGCTAAGCTTCCGCCTTAGTTCTGGGAGTTTCCGCATCTTCATAGAGAGCCGCCGAACCGTCCCTGGAGACTTGATCTTGTCGATCACACTGCTCCCATTTCCACCCTCTCCTGGGCTTCTCTTTGGTGCCCCCGAAATGTCAGGGTTCACAACACTTGCAGAGCTAATACAGTCCGACTGTAGCATAACCAGATCTGAACCCAAAGAAACACACTGTTAAGAAAGGAATTACAACTTTTAAGATGTTCCTATAACCAAGTTGTGGTTTAGTATCTTAGTAGTCAAGTGTCAAAACATAGATGCCTTGCTGTTAGGCAGCACACTAGGCAACATAAATGAAACCTTATAAACCAGGGGAGTTCAATCCTGCTCCTGGAAGGCCAACTTACTGCTGTTAGCTCCAATACACCTGCCTGGAAGTTTCTAGTGATCCTGAAGACCTTGATTAGCTGGTCAACGTGTTTTTAATTAGGGCTAGAACTAAACTCGGCTGGAAGGTGGCCCTCCAGGAGCAAGATCAGACACCCCATCATAAACTGATTTGCAATGATGAGATGGAATGAGATCCACTTTCCTGTAGACTTTAGCCCCAACACTTATCAAACACACCTGAACATGGTAATCAATGTCTTCAGGATAACTAGAAAGTAACAGGCAGGTACTTTTTTTTATCAGGGTTGGAGCTAAACTCCGCAGGACAATAGGCCTCTGGAGCCAGAGTTGTGCCGAGTCCGACCCCTTCTCCAGAGACTCTATTCGCAGGACAGTGACCCCTCCAGGACCAAAGTTGCCCATCCCAGCTCTACATCAAGGATGGGCAACTCTGGCCCTCAAGGTCCACTTTCCTGTAGACTTCAGCCCCAACACTTATCAAACACACCTGAATATGCAAATTAAAGTATTCAGACAGCTATAGGCAGGTGAGTTTGGTCAGGGTTGGAGCTAAACTCTGCAGGACAGTAGGCTTCGAGGGCCAGAGTTGTGCCGAGTCCGACCTCTTCTCCAGAGACTCTACTCTCCAGGACCGAAGTTGCCCATCCCAGCTCTACATCAAGGATGGGCAACTCTGGCTCTGAAGATCCACTTTCCTATAGACTTTAGCCCCAACACTTATCAAACACACCTGAACATGCAAATGAAGGTCTTCAGATAGCTATAGACATGTGAGTTTGGTCAGGGTTGGAGCTAAACTCTGCAGGACAGTAGGCTTCGAGGGCCAGATTTGTGCCGAGTCCGACCCCTGCTCTACGTAGGCAGTAAAACAGTGCTTAAAGTCAAATCAAGTCAAGCCACCTTCATTTATATAGCCCTTTTACCAATATAGATTGTTTCAAAGCAGCTTTACAGTGATAATAAGAAATTAAAGTAACAGAGATTGTTTTGGCTTTACAGCAGCTCTAGAATAAAGTTATTGTCCAGCTAAAGTTAGTTTTGATTGATTTACTTCCATTGCAAAGATCATTAGTTATTAACTTAGGGGCCGCTAACACAACACCGTTTCAACCGAAAACAGAAAACTTTTAATGAAAAAAGTAATAATAAAGCAATATAGAGTTTGACATTAGTCACTAGGCTAAAGACATGATACTGGTTAGCATAAAAATACACACAAATATTGGGTAAAGCATTCAGTTTTTAATTATATTGAACTATTTGTGTTTTGGCTTTACAGCAGCTCTAGAATAAAGTTATTGTCCAGCTAAAGTTAGTTTTGATTGATTTACTTCCATTGCAAAGATCATTAGTTATTAACTTAGGGGCCGCTAACACAACACCGTTTCAACCGAAAACAGAAAACTTTTAATGAAAAAAGTAATAATAAAGCAATATAGAGTTTGACATTAGTCACTAGGCTAAAGACATGATACTGGTTAGCATAAAAATACACACAAATATTGGGTAAAGCATTCAGTTTTTAATTATATTGAACTATTTGTGTATTCAGGGATTGCCTTCTCCACAACTGTTGCAGACTTAGAATTTGACCAAAAGAAGGCCTTAAAAGGCAGGCCTATTATAATTATGCTGCCTACTTTCTGAAAGAACCTCTAGAACACATATATGATGCCCTCAAATGCTGTCTAGATAGGCAGCTCACTAGGTTTTAGAAAATAACTTATAATTACATTATATGTGGTTGTAATGTGGTTGCTTTCAATCCCATTTTTTCCAAATTTGTGAACGCCAAACACAATCAGCATAGCATAACACAGCATTTCAGTCTACTTACTATAAATATCATTTCAAAAAAGCACTTCTCATTTTAAGACCAGCTGTGTGTGCTGGAAATGCATCTTAGCTTGTGATAAACTCTTACATAATGGAAAATCTGACCATACCCGAACTATCCGTCCTGATGATATCGACTTCAGTTTGAATGTCTCTCGTTTGATTGGTCAAACCCCCTGATCGTTTCTGGTCTCTTTTCTCCTTTGCCAACCCCTCATTTTCTCTCTTTTTCCACGGGTCTCCGTATTTTTCCTGATCTGCTTTTCCGCTGGCCCTTAAGTCATCCTCTTCAGGAATGGGGTTGTACCAAATGTTTCTATCTCCATCCGGGCCCTGTCGCCACTCTGTGATTCTGGTTGGATTCTGGGCCTCATCTGATGCCTGGGGTTTTCCTGTGGACAGTACCCAGGCTCGACTGCTCCTGTCCAGGTGCTGGAGGTAAGCGCCTTGCCCAGAGATCTTTGCTGAGCTGGAAGAGACACACACATCCATAAAGGTCGTAGACGAAGGGGTCAACTCCGGTAAACTGGCCTCAACTGAGTTGCACGGTGCGCTGGAATATCCAAACTCCAATTCAAGATCATTCCGATTTCTCTTCAAGCCATCCTCACTAAAAGTTTGTTGGTTCCAGGCCTGTTTTGAGGCATCAGCCTTTCCAGAGCACAAATCCCAGTCCTGTGGCCCGTAGACCAGGCTAGGACACGGATCTGTGCCGACTGGGTCTCTGCAAGTGGAGGGAAGTTTGGCCCAGTTCTGTTTTTTGGAGACGGTGATCTGGGAGCGTCTGGTACACTCCTCTCGGTCCGAGCTCTCGGTCTCAGCGTGACCTGAGGTGGATGCAGTTGATGGACAACTTTGGAAAAGTTCCACCTTTTCTGTCACTTCTAAAGCAGAGGAAAGAAAACAGCCATTATTGTCATAGCAGGAGTATTTGGCCTTATTTGGTGTTGAAATAGTTGTCTGGATTGGAGTGACTAACATGAAGAATTGATCACTGGAGACTTGCAACATTCAGAAACAGCAAATACCACAAGTAAAAGTGGAACTGGGGGCTATTAACCTTTACAGGGTTTGCTTCCTCCCTAAAACAACATTTCTGAGATGAGTTTACAGTGACGTAGAGCTGCGAAGAGAAGAGGGCGACTGGAAAGAATTAAAATAAGACCAAAGAGGAGGGGTGAAGATATTTACCATCTCCTTCACCCTCGGCTCCCTCTCCCTCCCATCTTGCACATCTGGAAGTTTCTCCAAACTCCCTCCTCCCGTTTTCCCCTTACTCTCCCTCTCTCTCTCTCCGTCTGTTCTTTCCCCTCTTGAAATTATGAACGTGGCTTGTGACACACAGTTAGCCAAATATCTTATCCAGTTCCAGAAGCCATGAATAACTCCTGTGTGTGTGTGTGTGCTCTGCGCATTATCTCTGTTGGCTTGCATGACTCTGGAAGTGCTGAATAAAAACATCTCTTGTCAATCGCACTTTAGTCAACACTGCTCATGAGTGTGTCAAAACCACTGCTAGTTTACAAGGCCAAGACAACATTCAACAATCAAACGCCTAAACCACTAATGCTGCTTAAACACCGCACAAAGATGTGACGAAAGGTTTGACAGATAGAAACGTGCAAGTCTATTTCAAGGGTGCGAAAAGAGCCAGATCAGCTGGGGTTTCCGAGCAAACAACAGAAACTTTCTTTGGTCATTCGATGCCTACATCAAGAGTGTGTTTCAGGAAAACTTCGAATTCAATGTTTGTACGAAATGTGACCTTCGCAGACCTTGTGTTTGAAGAGTTAAACTCTATGTTTCAATTCCAACCCTACTTTTTCTTTCTCAATCAATATCCTGGTTCACTTTAAAATGCGTCACATTACAGAAGCCAAATTGACTTGAAGATTAAAACAGAAAAACACAGATCTCTTTATGCTTCCCTGAACAGGAAGTGTTACAGTAGTTTAAGTGACTTCCTGTTATGCCAAAGTAGCCAAGAAAAAGAGGGAGAGAAACAGAAAGCAACAAGCTAGAGCTACACACATATCGCACACATAAATGCACAGACTGAGAGAAGGCGCAGAAGTTTGATTTACATTTACGAATTTTGGGAGACTTTTATCAATGTATTTATTCTGGGAATCAAACCCATGACATTGGCATTGCTAGCACCATTCTCCACTCCTTGAGCTACAGGACAGCATGCAGTCAAACCTAAATTTATTCAGACACCTTCAACATTTCTCACATTATCTCAGTTTATTCGCTATAGAAGACGGTAATAAAATATGAGTAGAACTCAGTTGATATTTGACTGGTTTTGTCCGTCCTTCTGTTAGACTGTCTCACACATGAATTATGTTGAATATCTGTCAGCTGTTAAATTTAACTACACAATTAGATAATACCAGTTTAGCTCAACCAATCACCAAGCAATGCTTCATTTTGTTCAGTCTGTGTGTAAAAAGAGCATTAGCAATTAAAGAAAAAACACTTCAGCAAAAAATTATCAGGTCAAAGTTTCAATCATTTTTAGTCCCAAATGTTTATAAACGGTAGTCACTGAATGAAGATTTTTTGGGTACAGTATGTCACAGTTTACTTTATTTTGCTCTCCTCACTTATAAATTAACTATAGTGTCCTGCACACACTAGTAAAAAACATATATATACAGTACAGGCCAAAAGTTTGGACACATTACTATTTTTAATGTTTTTGAAAGAAGTTTCTTCTGCTCATCAAGCCTGCATTTATTTGATCAAAAATACAGAAAAAAAATTTATATTGTGATATATTATTACAATTTAAAATAATTGGTTTTCAATTTATTATACTTTAAATTATAATTTCTGTGATTCAAAGCTGAATTTTCAGGATCATTACTCCAGTCTATCACATGATCCTTTAGAAATCATTCTAATATGATGATTCATTATCAAAGTTGGAAACAGTTCTGCTGCTTAATATTTTTTCATAAGCTGTGATACTTTTTTTGGATACTTTGCTGAATAAAAAGTGTTTTAAAAAGTAAAAAAAAAAAAAAAAAAAAGCAAATGTTTTAAAAATAGAAATCTTTTGTAACAGCAATATCCACTACTGGTCAGTCATTTGGGGTCAGTCATTGTTTTCTTTCTTTTTTTGAAATAAATCAATACTTTTATTCAGCAAGGATGTGTTGAATTGATAAAAAAGTGATAGTAAAGAAGATTTATATTATTAGAATTTTTTATTAATTTTGAATAAATGTAGTTCTTTTTAACCTTTTATTCATCAAATATATTAGGCAGCAGAACTGTGTCCAACACTCATAATACATCAGAATATTAGAATGATTTCTAAAGGATCATGTGATAGACTGGAGTAATGATCCTGAAAATTCAGCTTTGCATCACAGGAATAAATGATAATTTAAAGTATAATAAATTGAAAACCAATTATTTTAAATTGTAATAATATATCAAAATATTACATTTTTTTTCTGTATTTTTGATCAAATAAATGCAGGCTTGATGAGCAGAAGAAACTTCTTTCAAAAACATCAAAAATAGTAATGTGTCCAAACTTTTGGCCTGTACTGTATATATCTGGTGCCTGAATAATTTTTGGTTTGACTGTATCCAAAGACGCAAAAATTACGATAAAGAATAAAGAAAAAGGTACAAAAATTATACCCACAAGGAAATACAAAAAGCCAAAACAGGGAGTGATTTCAGTGAGAAACACACAGCTGTCGAGCCGCTGAGAGGATTCAATGAGCGGTCTGTGTCGAGGGCTTTCCTTCACAGCTGGACACACACACTTAACCCTATTCACTATTCATTACAACACCCCAAAATACACACGCTCACACAAAGCACACTCTCACGGGCGTGCGCTGGACTCACCCTTCACCTCTGACGCGACCAGTCTGTGTGTCTGTGTGTTTATGAAGCCGTTTCTGGGTTTAAACAGCACATTGATAAACTGGTCTTTCTCTGTTTAGCTTGTTACGACTTTAAATAGCGACGTGCACCAAACCCAAGACTGACGGACCTTTAGAGCTTCAGTTTACTCATTCATAGACAGTATATCGACTAGGCCGACTAATCAAACAGCAGATGTTTATCCATTTTTACATTATTGGCCTCACGATTGGAGAAGTTGAGAACCAAAATACATAAATAAAGTGCCATTTTTCAAGGTTTCAGATTTTTGTGTCTTTCACATTTCAGCTTTGAAGGAACACGCCGACTTTTTGGGACTTTATCTTATTCCCCGTATCCCCCAGAGTTAGATAAGTCCACACATACACTTCTCATCTCCGTGCGTGCCGTAACTCTGTCTGACGCACCCACCGCTAGCCTAGCTTAGCACAAAGACTGGAGGTAAATGGCTCCAGCTAGCATACTGCTCCTAATAAGTGACAAAATAACGCCAATATTTTCCTATTTACATGTTGTGATGTGTATAGTCACAGCGTGTACGAATAACAAGGTCACATGACACACAGCCATCTTCTAACCGTATACATACTGGGAACTATATTCTCAGAAGGCGAAGCACTGCTACTTCTGCGGAGTGATTTGCTCGCTACTAGCTACTAGCTATCTAGTCACGTTGGTTTTGTTGACGGAAGTAACAACGGTGCTTTTCAGGTGTTGCGCTAATCACTCCGCAGAAGTAGCAGTGCTTCGCCTTCTGAGAATATAGTTATTTTGTCACTTATTAGGAGCAATATGCTAGCTGGAGCCATTTACCTCCAGTCTTTGTGCTAAGCTAGGCTAGCGGTGGGTGCGTCAGACAGAGTTACGGCACGCACGGAGATGAGAAGGGTATGTGTGGACTTATCTAACTCTGGGGGATACAGGGAATAAGATAAAGTCCCAAAAAGTCTGCATGTTCCTTTAAAACACTGAATGTTAAACTCTGCAACAAACACAGATCAAATTGACCTCTAATGCATGACAGATTTATGCAGTCAGTTTGTTGAAAGATCAAATGTGATGAATAATCCAAAGGCTGGCTTGTTTGTTTGTTTGTTTGTTTGTTTGCATGTGTGTTTATTTACCATGTTTGGCAGTGTGAAATCATTAGTGGAAATGTTTGCTGAGAATATTCACGGCGTAACGGTTAAAGAGTTTTTCCCAGAATGCCGATCCCTCCCCCTTCATTCGCCCATATAATTTGAGACATCCGGTCGCTCTCATCTGCCCTGAAAACACAAGCCTAACTATTAATAATCACATCAGGAAAGACTAAAAACATGCAAGCAGATCTTCAGTTTCAGGACATTTATATCTCAACACATCAGAACAGCAATAATAAAGCCAACATAAACATGCATGATCATTTAAACTCCACATTTGAGCATGCTTTTGGAGAATACGCGAGTCCAGGCCCAATCCAGAGGGAAATACATGCCTCTGTCTCTCCAGATCCCCGTGAAGATGTTTACTCTGAGAGCTCGACCCTCCAGATCTGAGGAAACTCACTCCTAAACATCTGCAGTCAATGCTCTCCGTCATGTTTATTGAGTAATATGACTATATCTGATGGTCAGAGGTCTTCGACTAGAGCAGAAACACTAGTCCAGGGGCCGGTTTCACACAGATAGACTTTGACTATGGCTTAGATATAGGCCTAGTAGATAGTCAGACTTCAGATAGACATCTAAATCAGACCGTTGCACAACGCACTTAAGACTCTGACTATCTTAAGTAGGACTACACTGCAATGCATTCTGGGTAAAATAAGACACTTTTCAAAACAAAAAAACATGGCGGATCGAGTAAGCGCATTCAGCCGCTCAGTGCAGTTTACCCCAGCGGAACATATGTGTTTGTTGGAGGAGTATAACAGTTACAAGGACATTTTACTTGGGAAATTTAGCGGAGAATGTAGTAACAAGAAGAAATGTTTAAATTATGAGCCATTTTCCCTTTTCTTTTGGCTGTTTGTAATGTAACTGATTGTTACTGCTGGTTGCCACGGTAACAGAGTCTTAGACCTAAGTTAGCCTGGGGGTAAGGTGTCTGGGGGTAAGGTGTCTGCGGGTAAGTTAGCCTGGGGGTAAGGTGTCTGGGGGTAAGTTAGCCTGGGGGTAAGGTGTCTGGGGGTAAGTTAGCCTGGGGGTAAGGTGTCTGCGGGTAAGTTAGCCTGGGGGTAAGGTGTCTACGGGTAAGTTAGCCTGGGGGTAAGGTGTCTGGGGGTAAGTTAGCCTGGGGGTAAGGTGTCTACGGGTAAGTTAGCCTGGTGGTAAGGTGTCTACGGGTAAGTTAGCCTGGGGGTAAGGTGTCTGGGGGTAAGTTAGCCTGGGGGTAAGGTGTTTGCGGGTAAGTTAGCCTGGGGGTAAGGTGTCTGGTAAATTAGCCTGGGGGTAAGGTGTCTGCGGGTAAGTTAGCCTGGGGGTAAGGTGTCTGCGGGTAAGTTAGCCTGGGGGTAAGGTGTCTGCGGGTAAGTTAGCCTGGGGGTAAGGTGTCTAATGTTTTTGGTCTAAATTAAGTCAGTCTTTATTTTTGTGAAACAGTCTAACTTGCATTAGACTAGTCCATGAGCAAATTTTAGACTTGTCTAACACTATAGACCGGTCTATAATAGCTTTGTGAAACCGGCCCCAGTGTGAGTTCAAGAAAGCTAGACAAGAAAAAAACAATATCTGAAGGCCTCGATGTGAACTTGAACAATCTGTACTGTTGGTTGAGCTTCTTATCTCAACAATTAATCAGCGCCACACAAGATTTATCGCCGCTTCGGTTTCACACAGAACAGCACTGGACATGTGGCTGGACTCCCACTGAAACACTCCATTATTAGCTCTGAAATACTGTTTTACACACATTCTTGAGTGTATGTTGAGTTTGTTCATCACAAGTGATGCAGATTGTACATTCTCTGCAATGCTCTATTTTTTCAGACTGGAAGTGGGTCTCACTCTCATCTCATCTCTGTTTATGTCTGGATTATAGAATTAAACATCAGCCCAGAACAGCATTATCAGTGTATTAGTCTGACCAGATGCTGACAGCTGCATTTCTGCTTGCATATTTTCCCAGAGTGCCTCAAACCGCACATTACAATCTACTTCTGTCTGGAAGCAAGCCCACACAATCAGAACGCTTTCCCATAAGAACAAACTAAATTATTTTTTGGATGTTTGTTTTTTGGAACAATGCAAATATATGCTGTAAGCAACACAGTTAAAGTGAATACAATAAATTAATATATATATGCAAAAGAAATATATATAACGTATTTAAATAATTTTTTATATATAATTTATGATATATATATATATATATATATATATATATATATATATATATATATATATGAAATAATGCATAAATTATAATTGTATAAGTATATTAAAATGCTTATTTAATAAAAAAACATTCTGTAATAAATGGGAAATTAACATTTCTCCAAAAATGCATTTATTTAAAAAACAGTTATATATCTATAAATAATTGTATTATATATATAAAATAGTGAGTAAATATTTGTATATTATCAAATTAATTACATAAATTAAATTAATACATATTCATAAATACAAATTATGTATAAATACATTTGTATAAAAATGTTTTATATATAATTTAAAAGAATATATATAATAACTATATAAATTAATTATATACATTTATAATATTTATTATATTATAATATTTTGTAATATTCTAAATTTATAATATATAATATTAATTATATACATTATATACATTTATTAACTTAATATTTGATAAAAATATTAATATATTTTGGTAAATAAATAATAAATGGGAAAATAAAATAAGAAAAATACATTCATACAAAACAGATTTAATATAGATATATGTTATATATATATATATATATATATATATATATATATATATATATATGAAGCGTTCAGATGCAAAAGCCTCTAAGTGCCATCTGAAATTTTCTTCTAAAATGAGCATTTTTATCAAGCTTGTATGTTTGACAATTGTGAAATAACTGAACATAGTTATTTCACTTCAATGGCAATGAAAATTACCTATTAATTGTCATTAAAGTGAAATAACTGAACCTAAATATACAAGCTTGATAAAAATGCTCATTTAGAAGAAAATTTCAGATGGCACTTAGAGGCTTTTGCATCTGAACTCTTCATATATATATATAACTGTGTGTGTGTGAGTGTACTACCATGATATATACTATGGTATTCCACAGTACTCTAATGAAGCTCAGACTGGCCTGTTGTTCTAATCTGCACTTCCAGGAAGAACATCAGTGAGAGGAAGTCATTAAAATAGAAACTACACAGGAGATCTCGACAAAACTGATCCGAGTAACACAGTGTTACGTCCTAAACTCTGCAGCTCCATGATGTACAGCATTAGTGGCGTTTACACCGCATCACACATCAAACTATCACTATTGTTCGTAGAGCTGGATGATAAACCACACGTAACTCATCCCACGTGTGTCGAGGCCTGTAAGCCGACCGATAATGAAGGAATGAATGAAACACTGAGGCACAATGATGATAGAGATCTTCTGTTGGAGAGTTGTGTAAACAGTCGAGACCCTGAGCCACTAGAGAAAGAAATTATGAAGCAAAAAGACATTATGTGTGTGTGTTTACACTCCGATGAGGAGAAGCGGGAACATGCCGTACTCATGAACGTTCCTCGTGATGTCGGAGGAATCTCGAGACGAACAGCAGAAGATCAGGATCATCACATCAGAATCAGTGCAGTTATTAATACACTACATGATTTAATAACTCAATATCAGTTCTGTAGAATCTCTTTCAACGAGCGGCGACTCGTTCAGACTGTCAGTCAGGTCAAAGGTCATGTGGTGTATCCAGCCTTACATCTACAACTGTTAAAACACGCTTTCAATCCTTTAAATAAAGCTGAAATAAGATAATTAAATAAATTTAATTTAATATACACACACTCTCTTATACACTCTCAGACACACACTCTCACACACACACTCTCACACACACACTCTCACACACACACTCTCACACACACACTCTCACACACACACACTCTCACACACTCTCTTATACACTCTCAGACACACACACTCACACTCTCTCACACACTCTTCACACACTCTCTCACACACTCTCTCACACACTCTCTCACACACTCTCTCACACACTCTCTCACACACTCTCTCACACACTCTCTCACACACTCACTCACACACTCACTCACACACTCACTCACACACTCACTCACACACTCACTCACACACTCACTCACACACTCACTCACACACTCACTCACACACTCACACTCACACTCACACACTCTCTCTCTCTCTCTCTCTCACACACTCTCTCTCACACTCTCTCTCACACTCTCTCTCACACTCTCTCTCACACTCTCTCTCACACTCTCTCTCACACTCTCTCTCACACTCTCTCTCACACTCTCTCTCACACTCTCTCTCACACTCTCTCTCACACTCTCTCTCACACTCTCTCTCACACTCTCTCTCACACTCTCTCTCACACTCTCTCTCACACTCACACTCTCTCTCACAAACACACACACTGCTCATTGTGCATGAGTCACATGGACTACTGGAGGAAAGAAAGGTTTGGAACATGATGATGGCAAATAAATATTCCTTCAAAAAATGACCATGTATTCACAGAAAGCAATTCAATTCTTGGGAAACTGCGGATCTTTTAGTAAATCTCTGCGGGCGCAGATTCTGTGTGGCAAATCGAGAAACACACACACACATCCAGCAGAAAGAGTTTTCTGTTTTGGACTCTCATGTGGTTCACAGATGCAGTGATGAAGCAATCTATTGACCCTCACTGACGAACACACACACACACACACACACACACACACACTGATGAACACACACACACACACACACACACACACACACACACACACACACACACACACACACACACACACTGATGAACACACAAACTGATGAACACACACACAAACTGATGAACACACACACAAACTGATGAACACACACACACAAACAAACTGATGAACACACACAAACTGATGAACACACACAAACTGATGAACACACACAAACTGATGAACACACACAAACTGATGAACACACACAAACTGATGAACACACACACACAAACAAACTGATGAACACACACACACACACACACACACACACACACACAAACTGATGAACACACACACACACACACACACACACACACAAACTGATGAACACACACACACAAACACACAGACTGATGAACACACACACACACACACACACACACACACACACACACACACACACACACACACTGATGAACACACACACACACACACACAAACACACAAACACACACACACACACTGATGAACGCACACACACTTACACAAACTGATGAACACAAACTGATGAACACACACACACACTGATGAATACTCACTCGATGAACACTCACTCTCTCACACACACACACACAAACTGATGATGAACACACACACAGATGAACACACACTGATGAACACACACACACACACACTCACTGATGAACACACTCTCTCACACACACTGATGAACTCTCACACACACTCAGCATTAGGTTCCTCTGGGAAGCAGTGATACTCTCGACAGTCGTGGAGTTGCAGCTGGGATCGTAATTCCCGAGAGTTCACATTCCTTCTCTCTCCGACTCTCATACTTCCAGCTTCGCTGTTTTTCTCCCTCTTTCCTGATGGATCTGAGTTGGTCAAACTTGTGGCATAACTATATTCTTCTGAGTATGTATCCTTAGTGCACAATGCAATCCCAGAATGCATTGCGACGTTTACGCATTTGGCAGGTACAAAGAGATTAAAGACAAATAATGCAAAACAATAATAGGGATGCGCGATATTATCTGGTAGTTGATATTATCGAACAAAATAAAAAATGATGCTGATAAGATGATGTGTTGAACATTTTTTTATGTTTTTTTTAGTTCTAACAAGTAAGGAGACCTCGAAACTCTAAAACCGGAGTGAAAAAATACAGTTTCTAAATCATTTATTTATATATCAGTATCAATAATTCACTTCAGTTCAGACGCTGCCTCTGTAACAGTAATGCACGCGCACACACACACACACACACACACACACACACACACACACACAACAGAACATCCTGTTCTCTGAACCTTATCAATATTTCTCAGACTCATTCCTCACAGAGCAACACTGACTGTAGACAGCATTACAACACTCAGCCTGAGAGCAACTGCCACTGTGTTTATGTACACACACAAACACACACTCACTCACTCACTCACACACTCACTCTCTCACACACTCACTCACTCCCACAATCACTCTCTCACACTCACTAACTCACACACACACTCACTCCCACAATCACTCTCTATCACTCACTCACTCACTCTCACAATCACTCTCACACTCACTAACTCACTCACACAATCACTCTCACACTCACTAACTCACTCACACAATCACTCTCTCACACTCACTTACTCACACACTCACTAACTCACTTACTCTCACACTCACTAACTCACACAATCACACTCACTAACTCACTCTCTCACACACACACACTCTCTCACTCACACACTCACACACTCACTCTCTCACTCACACACTCACTCTCTCACTCTCTCACTCACACACTCACTCTCTCACTCACTCACTCTCTCACACACTCACTCTCTCACTCACACACTCTCTCACTCACACACTCACTCTCTCACTCACACACTCACTCTCTCACTCACACACTCACTCTCTCACTCACACACTCACTCTCTCACTCACACACTCACTCTCTCACTCACACACTCACTCACTCTCTCACACACTCACTCTCTCTCTCACACACTCACTCTCTCTCTCACACACTCACTCTCTCTCTCACACACTCACTCTCTCTCTCACACACTCACTCTCTCTCTCACACACTCACTCTCTCTCTCACACACTCACTCACTCTCTCACACACTCACTCACTCTCTCACACACTCACTCTCTCACACACTCACTCTCTCACACACTCACTCTCTCACACACTCACTCTCTCACACACTCACTCTCTCACACACTCACTCTCTCACACACTCACTCTCTCACACACTCACTCTCTCACACACTCACTCTCTCACACACTCACTCACACACTCACTCACTCACACACTCACTCTCTCACACACTCACTCTCACACACTCACTCACTCTCACACACTCACTCACTCACTCTCACACACTCTCTCACTCTCACACACTCTCACACACTCTCTCACTCTCACACACTCTCTCACACTCTCTCACTCTCACACACTCTCTCACAATCACCAACTCCCACAATCACCAACTCCCACAATCACCAAC
>NC_138745.1:36867276-36877276 GCF_965113295.1 Leuciscus leuciscus | reverse complement strand
ACTGAAGGAGTCATACAGATGGCTGTATTTCCGCACTTCTTCAAGCAATCTCTCGGTCACTTGGTCTATTTCCATGGCTCTTCACTGATCTTCGGAATTTAAAAATGGCGGTCAGGCGGTGCAGAGTGCAGAAGATCATTCCGGAAATGCGTAGGAGGAAACGCGATGCTATCCAGCCGACCAATCACAGATCTTGCGGTCCGCGTCGCGTAGTTACATTTTTGAGGAGGTGCACGTCAGGGTACGGCGAAGGGTACGACGTATGGTACACGTCAATGCGTAGGCTACGCCGTACCTTCTACGCGCACCCGACGCAGAAGTATAAATTGGCCTTAACTCACACTCACTAACTCACACTCACTAACTCACACTCACTAACTCACACTCACTAACTCACACTCACTAACTCACACTAACTCACACTCACTAACTCACACTCACTAACTCACTAACTCACACTCACTAACTCACACACTCACTAACTCACTAACTCACTAACTCACACTCACTAACTCACTAACTCACACTCACTAACTCACACTCACTAACTCACACTCACTAACTCACACTAACTCACACTCACTAACTCACACTCACTAACTCACACTCACTAACTCACACTCACTAACTCACACTCACTAACTCACAAACTCACACTCACTAACTCACACTCACTAACTCACACTCACTAACTCACACTCACTAACTCACACACACTCCCTCACACTCCCACAATCACTCACTCACTCACTAGCGACTACTTTCCCTATTTTAGACATATCATGCAGGGAAAGAGAATGAGAGAGAGACAAAACCAGTGAAAGCCATAAACTGAACAACTTCATTTCATTTTCATCTGCTCGTTCTCATCCAAAAATAAAACATTATGTCATCCTTAACTCGTTTGAAACCCCGAGACGTTTTCTTCATCAAAACACATTAATGCTGCTCTTTTCCAAAGTCAGTCAAGCTCCATAAAAATCAAAACATCATCATAAAAATATCGGTTTCTCTTTACATTAGTGCATTAACTGACATTAATGAGCAATTTGTATTTGCTTATTAATCTGTCAACTTAAGTTAATCAAACACAACTTTTCATTGTTAGCTCATGTCAGCTCAGGTACATTAAAATAGATGCAACTTTTGCTTTTAAAAACGTATCAGTGAATGATTAATAAATGCATTTTATATCATTAGTTGATGTAAACTTGTGTTAGTTTCCCTTCAGAGGAGAAACAGTGACGTTTCATGATGCATGTCTACACCAGTCTATGGTCTCTACACACGTCAGGCTCCTCGCGAATTATGTAACAAACTCACAATGTAACAAACTCACAATGTTTTTCTCAAGAGCAGCAGCTTTAGTCATTCCTTCGAAATCACCTCATCATCATCATCATCATCACATGAGGAAGAAGCATTGAACCAGAGGACACAGAGCTCTCTGTGCAGATCGACTGTAAACACCAGCGTTTACACAAACAAACTAAAGTTTGCTCATGATCTTAAAAACTTTCCATTTAAAGGCAAAAAAAAAAAAGGGAATCTGTAGACAAATATAAATTCTGGATATTCATTTTGGTCTGCAAATAGTGTATTTAAAAAACTAAAATATTATTTGATATTTTTGAATGGATGAATTGAGCACTGCTTGATCTCTGTCTGCTCCATCATCACACACAAAATACTCTTTGTGTTTAAAATCATTGAGGAATGAGAGCTGGAAATGCGTTTAACATAAATCCGGTTTTCACGACTTTACAATAATTCTTCTAACATGTGGAAAAAATAGTCACAATAGAAAATGAGTAGAAGTGTCTTAAGTCTTGACTGATAGGCTATATAGTATAGATAGTATAAATACAGTAAGTTATAATAACAGTCTAAAATTTAAAACATACAAACTTTGAAACTCTTCTGCCCTTAGAAACAGAACCTGAATATGATTTTTTTTTTTCATCAAAGATTGATGAAAATGAATTTTGCATGTCGTTATTTCACCTCTAATCTGTTCTTCAGCATTTGTTTTAGTTTTAGAGCAAGAGTAGAATTATTACAAGGCTACAATAACACCAGAAGCACACTGAAGCCCGTGTTCTGCAGTGTTCTGGTGTTGGGCTCTCACCGGTGAGTTTGGGGTCCGTCTTGCGGCGGAATCGCTCTTTCGCCCGGAGTTTGGAGAAGGTTCGTCTGAGCAGCGGCTCTGCCATCACTGAAACTACACACACTCCACACACACGCTCATTCAACACTTCTGCCGGACTCAAACTCCACACACTCATTCAGCTCTTCTGCTGGACTCAAACTCCACACACTCATTCAGCTCTTCTGCTGGACTCAAACTCCGTGGAAACTCACGGGAAACCGGAGAGACTCTCGCGCTCATGATGCCAAACACAGGAAACACATTCCACACATTCCAGTGCTGAGAGACTCTCACGCGCACAGCGGGGCATCATGGGAAATGTAGTTTACAGTCTACTGTCAGTGTGCAGATAGATAGATAGATAGATGTGATTCACCATTATTTACACCAAAATAAATAAATAATATCCTCCTGAGACCCAGATTATTTTTTATTTTTTTAAATGTAGTTTATTTTTTTCATGTCTCATCATATTGTTTAGAGCATAAGAAACAAATGGTAAAAAAAAAAAAAAATTTTTTGAAAAATTATATTTTATTCATACGTTATGCTATGTCCTCTGTAGTGACACCAGGACTCAGTTGTTAAAAAATTAAAATGACATGAAATTACATGTATAGGCAAAAACAATGGGATTTTTTTTTTCAATCACCAATAAATGTTGGGGTTTCATGATTTATTTTAACTAAAATTTGTATAAGGATGATTCTCAACTATATTATGAAAGATATAACGGAATGAATTGATGCACCATTTTATTTTATGCAATATGTGGGTAAAATGGCCATAAATTAATATGCAATGTATCTATACACTGTATCTAATGTGCACATTAATGTGTTCTTGGAGCAACATTTAATGAAAAAATATGTGTAATAATTGGAGTAATAATTAGCAACATTTTAATAACAATATCTAATATTTCATAGGAATATTGATGTATAACTTATTTCCATATTCACTTGTTGTGTCTCTCAAAATGCCTGATAAACATGATTTAAGTCCTGTTGGTTTATGAAATACAATTTGAAAAGTATAGTCCGATTTAAATTATAATTGCAATATATTATCATATTTCAAGAGACTAAATTAATGTCAGGCATTTTTAAAGACCAAGGAGAAGTTGTTTTCATGGTGAAACCTCCAAACATTTGGTGTCTCTGAAAAGCCCTGAATGTGCTCTTTACAGGACACCCGGGTCGTGTCATGTGACATGATGTCAGAGAAATTCACTCAAATATAATGTCCACTACAGTGGACAAAAGTCTATTCCAGGGTATGAGCAGTTTGATTGGCTGAGAATCTCACGTGACAGCAGCGCCATCTACCGGTTGGATTTATATAGAACTAAACGTCTGTTCAACACAAACATACAGTAACCGAAACCACTTTCATTAATCTCATGTATATTTATTCGAGTTTGTATTGGATTCAAATACAAATATGTAATATTCAATAAATAAAATATTATGAATATTAGTAGCTTATTTATTTATAGAATAGTGTGTGCGGAGCATCTGAGCACTTTCTGTACTGCACCTTAATGATTAAAATATGTTTTCATAAGCCTTCAGTGATGTGCATGAATCATGAGACCGTTTATTAATCATGTCTGCGGTACAGCACATGCTGCATGTGTGACAATGATAATGATGATGATATGATCTTGATGATGCATTAGGACCCGGAACTGCAGAACTTCATTTGACTTGACACTCTTCAGCAGCTCGTCATACAGGTCTTATTAATGTGACATTTTAAAGAGTGCATAAGTGTGTTTATAGCTTTTTTAAACGCATAGATGAGAACGCGTCGCTGTCCGTAGCCTGTATGATTTTAATATTTGATTTTTGATCGGCGCACATTAAACCCGCGGTGCCGTGGTGACAGGTGGTGTTCTCCTCAGGTTCTGGATGATGGTGTCGATGGGTCTGATCGGGGTCGTGCACGCGCTGCTCGACAGGTGCTCGGTGTTCGGGGTCCTCGCGCTCTCCGGTGCCGCGCTCCTGTGCGCGCTCGCGGCGCGTGTCGAGTTCAAACGGCGCGCGCTGCGATGCTTCAAGCAGCCGCCGATGAGAAGCTGGATCATGGGACACATGGGACTAGTGAGTTTACCTGCGTCTGAGACACATATTACATACATATAAAGGTCATTTACAATCACCTGACACACATATACATATATTCAGCATTAATTACCATAAAGATATCGGTTACACTTTATTTTAAGGTGCCATTGTTACAGTGTAATTATATATTTAAGTATAGCCTACTGATTAAAATGAAGCAACTACACCACTATAGGGTTAGGATAGGATTAGAATCCGGTTGAGGGTTAGTTGCATGTAATTATGCATAATTTACTGTTATTACTAGCCTACATGTGACATGCATTGCACATGAACCTTTGTTATTTGTGCATTTTTGACATTTAGCATTGCAATGTCATACTGTTACAGTAGCTATTCCTATTATAGTCGTGCCTCTCTGTATGTTTGAGCTAATGCATCATGTGTAGATGTGTCAGATTGAGAGCTGATCTGCAGTGATAGTGAAGACCTTTGCACCGGAAAACTGTTGCATCAATAAACTGAAGAAATGTTTTTTCTCAAGCGACTGAGAACAATAGGGAAGATTTCCTTAGAAAAGAGGAAAGAGTCGAGAAGTGAAATTGCATTGTTATTAAGTTGTACAACTGAGCATGTGCTGTGAGAAATGTCATATTTCTGGCAGGAGAAGCAGAAAAACAGGTTCTGCTCATATGACATTAATATGCTCAGTTGATCATCTGAAACTTTCACTCAGTCTCTGACTCTGTCCAGGAACACTGCTCGATGTTCACACTGCTCGATGTTCACACTGCTCGATGTTTACTGCAAACCTCGTTATCTATCATCTCAGAGCTCATGGTTTGAGACGCAAACAAGGGTTTATTTTTTAAAGAACGGGTTTCCTCATCATGAGTGAAAGTAATGCGCGGTTATTTGCATCTTTTATGTTCAGAATACTTCCTGTATAGGCTATATACAAATACATATGCACATGTTCAGTATGCATGAATACCAAAGTGATTGACTAGATTTGTCAGAATGTGCAACACTGGATGCACTGCAATAATCTCGACTCCAGTGTGACTGTGAGGAAACAACAGGAAGGGGGGTTTCGTATCAGTCTTAACTAATAATTCAACTGCCAAAATGTAAGACATTTTCAGTGTCTTTTAGTGATGGGGTTTACATTTTTTAGACGCCAAAATATGATCGTCCTCATGCGAGGCACCTATGCATAAAGACCCACTTGATACATGTGAAAAATTTACATTTTAAATGTGTAAAATAAATGTAAAAATAATTCGTTTCTTGTTACATTATTTTTCCCCTCACTATATTTACTGTACTGTTATTTACTTAAATCAAATTTATACTTTTTAATTTAAATACATTTGATTTATTTTAATCAGATGTATTTATTTGAATTCATATCATTTTATTGTAATACATTTTCTTATTTATTCTAATTAAATTGATTTATTTAAATGTAGGCTATATTACTTAAATCAGATTTATCTATTTAAATTTAAATTGCGTTATTCTAATAAACTTTTTAATTTATTTTAATCAAATTTATTTATTTTAATTTATACTGTTTTATTGTAATACATTTTCTTATTTATTTTAATTTAAATCATTTTATTGTAATACATTTTCTTATTTATACTAATCAAATATATTTATTAATTTATTTAAATGTATATTACTTTAATCAAATTTATTTATTTTAATTTATATCATTTTATTGTAATACATTTTCTTATTTATTTTAATCAAATGTATTTTTTTAAATGTATATTGTTTTATGGTAATAATTTTTTTTTTTTATTGTAATCAAATATTTTTATTAATCTATTTTAATACAATTTCTTATTTATTGTAATCAAATTCATTTATTAATGTACATTTATATTATTTTATTTAAAGAAATTTTCTTATTTAAATAAAATGTACATAATTTTTATTTTAATACTTTTTCTTATTTATTTTAATCAAATATATTAATTTAAATGTATTATCTTACATTAATACATTTTCCTATTTTAATCAAATGTATTTTTATTTAATATTTGGTTCAGTTTGAGCCCCTGCTTCAGTTCCTCAGTCCCACAGGAGCAGAACATAGACCGAACACTTCCAGTGTTAAAGCCACAGGAGCCGTAATTATAACATCTGTCTGTGTGTGTGTGTGTGTGTGTGTGTGTGTGTGTGTCTCTGTGTGTGTGTGTGTGTGTGTGTGTGTGTGTGTGTGTGTGTGTGTGTGTGTGTGTGTGTGTGTGTGTGTGTCTGTGTGTGTGTGTGTCTGTGTGTGTGTGTGTCTGTGTGTGTGTGTGTCTGTGTGTGTGTGTGTGTGTGTGTGTGTGTGTGTGTGTGTGTGTGTGTGTGTGTGTGTGTCTCTGTGTGTGTGTGTGTGTGTCTCTGTGTGTGTGTGTGTGTGTGTGTGTGTGTGTGTGTGTGTGTGTGTGTGTGTGTGTGTGTGTGTGTGTGTGTGTCTGTGTGTGTGTGTGTCTGTGTGTGTGTGTGTCTGTGTGTGTGTTGCAGATGGGCCATAATGAAGAGGGACTCCAGGCCGTTGATGACCTGATCCGGAGGTACGTTCACTCCTGCTCCTGGTTTCTCGGCCCCTTCTATAACTTTCCACCCCGACTACATCAAATCACTCCTGACGGCCTCGGGTAATTATTATTATTATTATTACATGCACATCTGTCTGTCAAACACCACAATTCATGAACACGGATTATTCTCAAGACAGTCATATATTACCCAGAATCCCCTTTACTGTTGTCTTTTACAGTCTGAAATGGAAACTAATAAGTGAATTTTCTTGCTGAATATTCCAGAAGTTTCTAATAACATCAAACTCTTTATGTTGGTTCTGCAGCTTCCATTACCTTTAAAGACAGGATCTTTTATGGCTTTATGAAACCCTGGTTGGGTAAGTGATGTCCTCTCTCACACACACACACTCACTCACTCACTCACTCACTCACTCACTCACTCACACACACACACACACACAACACACACACACACACACACACACACTCACTCACTCACTCACTCACTCACTCACACACACACACACACACACACACACTCACACACACACTCACTCACTCACTCACTCACTCACACACACACACACACACACACACACACACACACACACACACACACACACACACACACTCACTCACTCACTCACTCACTCACTCACTCACTCACTCACTCACTCACACACACACACACACACACACACACACACACACAACACACACACACACACACACAACACACACACACACACACACACAACACACACACACACACACACACACACACCACACAACACACACTCACTCACTCACACACACACTCACTCACTCACTCACACACACACACACACACACACACACACACACACACACACTCACTCACTCACTCACTCACTCACACACACACACACACACACACACACACACACACACACACACACACACTCACTCACTCACTCACTCACACACACACACACTCACTCACTCACTCACTCACTCACACACACACACACACACACACACACACACACACTCACTCACTCACACACACACACACACACACTCACTCACTCACACACACACACACACTCACTCATCACTCACTCACTCACTTCACTCACACACACACACACACACACACACACACACACCACTCACTCACTCACTCACTCACTCACTCACTCACTCACTCACACACACACACCACACACACACACACACACACACACACACACACACACACACACACACACACACTCACTCACTCACTCACTCACTCACTCACTCACACACACACACACACACACACACACACACACACACACACACACACACACACACACACACACACACACACACACACACACACTCACTCACTCACTCACTCACTCACTCACTCACTCACTCACACACACACACACACACACACACACACACAGCCTTCCTAACGGAACTGAGCTGAAATCTAGAATAAACAGGAAGCTAAAGTTTTCATTTGTCTCGACATAATTATCAGATTTACATGTTAGTTCATGTTTTCATTTGACATGTATAATGTAACAAAAGATTCAATTTTAAATAAACGCTGTTCTTTTGAACTTTCTATTCATCAAAGAATCCTGAAAAATGAACTATATCATAGTTTCCACAAAATATGAACTGTTTTCAACACTGATAATAATCATAAATGTTTCTTGATCATCAAATCATCATATTAGAGTGATTTGTGAAGGATCATGTGACACTGAAGACTGGAGTAATGATGCTGAACATTCAGCTTTGATCACAGGAATAAATTACACTTACTGTATATTCACATAGAGAACAGATGATTTACAGTGGAACAATATTTCACTGTTTTTACAGTATTTTTGATTAAATAAAAGCAGCTTTGATGAGCAGAAACCCCTATCTTCTGAACGCTGGTGTGAGGTTACAGCTAAAGCTCTTCATGTGTGTGTGTGTGTGTGTGTGTATGTGTGTGTGTGTGTGTGTGTGTGTGTGTGTGTGTGTTACAGGGCACTGTCTTCTTCTTCAGGAAGGTCAGGAATGGTCTCGCCACCGGAAACTTTTAACTCCAGCGTTCCACTTCGACATCCTCAAAAAATACGTTCACATTTTCAACCAGTCCACCAACATCATGCATGTACGTCTCACACACACACACACACACACACACACACACACACACACACACACACACACACACACACACACACACACACACACACACACACTGAAGCTGTTTTACTGGCAGAGACTCTGTAAGTCACAGCTTTCATGGTTCAGTTCCTGCTGACGTTCATGTGTTGCACGCTCAAACACGTCTCACGCTTATCTCATCAGATCATCCACACGCTCACAGATCATCATCTGAGGGACAGAAGAAAAAGAGCGGGAAACACTTTATTTTACAGTGTCCTTGTTACATATGTTACATGTACTTACCATAGTAATAACAGTAAATTATGCATAATTACATGCAACTAACCCTAAAACAAACCTAATCCTACCCTAACCCTATAGTAAGTACATGTGGTTAATTCATATTACTCAGTACTTACATGTATAATTACACTGTAACAACGACAGCTTAAAGTGTAACACTTTATTTTACGATGTCCTTGTTACAATATATTAATTATAATAATTATATAATAATTAAGTACAAGTACTCACTATAGGGTTAGAGTTAGGATTAGGTTTGGTTTAGGGTTAGTTGCATGTAATTATGCATCATTTATAATTATTAGTTTACTATAGTAACTACATGTAACGTGTAACAAGGACACTGTGTAATAAAGTGTTACCAAAGAGAGCGAATCTCACAAAATTATAATCAAGCCTGTTTTTAGAGACATTAAATTATTTTAGCACTATTATAGTTTTTATTAATATTTTGAATTAGTTATTTTTAGTTTTAGTTGTTTCTGTTATTTTTATTATTTTAAAAATATATATATATTTTTTAAGAATATATTTATTACAGTTTGTTATTTTAGTACTTAAACTAAATGAAAATAAAATGTTGAATTAAATATAAATAATTAAATAAGTCTAAGTTTTTAATTAAATTTATTTTTAATTTAATTATTAAAATGAGTTCATTATTTTTTAAATAAATTATATTATATATTTTTTTATTATTATTTTAAGTTTAATAACTCGGATTGTGACATTATTTTCATGGCAATTTCCCCCAAAATTATTTTAGTACTTCAACTTAATCACAAATAATCATG
>NC_138745.1:36834776-36862276 GCF_965113295.1 Leuciscus leuciscus | reverse complement strand
ATGCACCGAAACGGGTCGCTGTGAACAGAGCTGTTTTTGAGGAGGTAAAGGGTGTTGTTTCACACAACCATTGAGGAATTTTAACCAAAGTATGTTACAAACTTTACATGGACACCCTAAAAAATCATACCAACTTGTGGAAAATCCCTTTAAGATTTTGTTGGTGTAGAAAGAAGTATCTAATGCTCAACAAGGCTGCGTTTATTTGATTTTCTACAGTCAAAAATTCTAATCTAAACACACTGAAGTCTATTAGAGTCATTTCAAGCTTTTACACTCAAGAAACATTTACTTTTTCTTTGATTCTTTGATGAATATATTAAAAGAATATGAATTCTTCACATTCATATGAAAAGAGCAGCATTTATTTGAAATAGAATCTTGTGTAACATTCTAAACGTCTTTACTGTCACTTTTGATCAATTTAATTCATCCTTGCTGAATAAAAGTATTGATTTCTGTTTCTTTAAAAAAATATCTTACTGACCCCAAACTTTTAAATGGGAATGTATCACAGTTTCCACAAACATATGAACTGTTTTCAACACTGATAATAATCATAAATGTTTCTTGAGCATCAAATCATCTTATTAGAATGATTTGTGAAGGATCATGTGACACTGAAGACTGGAGTAATGATGCTGAACATTCAGCTTTGATCACAGAATTAAATTACACTTTACTATATATTCACATAGAGAACAGCCGTTTTACATTACATTAATATTTCACAATTTTTACAGTATTTTTGATCAATTAAATGCAGCTTTGGTGAGCAGAAGAGACTCTTTCAGAAACTTTAAACAATCATGTTTATCCTGAACTAAAGGAAGTGTTCCTGATGGATATGTGAAGGTAATATATTTAATGCAGTTTTCTGCTGTTCAGGATGAGAACGACGAGGGACTCACGAACGAGGAGATCCAGGCACATGCAGATATGTTCATGTTTGCAGGCGAGTCTGAGCTCATATTCACTGGATTTTTTCACACACACACACACACACACACACACACACACACACACACACACACACACACACACACACACACACACACACACACACACACACACACACAAATAAATAAATAAATAAAACATTCACCAAAATACAAGACCTTAGTATCATTCAAAGACTTTGAAGACAGTACTCTTAAAGGAGTGGTTGATTATGATTTGTCTTTTCTAACTTTAGTTAGTGTGTAATGTTGCTGTTTGATCATAAACAACATCTGCAAAGTTACAATGCTCAAAGTTCAAAGCAAAGGGAGATATTTGCTTTTAAAGAAATCGCTTTCTAAGGACTACAACAAACGGCTGGTAGAGACTACACGAGCTTCCTCCCGGGTTAGTGACATCACAAACCCTAAAATTTACATAAACCCCGCCCCCTGAACACGATTTTTAGATTATCAAGACAGAATATGCTAATCAATGACTAGAAGATAACTACACATCAGCTACATAAATTCATCAACTAATCATTCAGAAATGTCCTGTTGCTTCTACATGTTGTCACTTCTTCTTGAGTCTCTCCATCTTTGTCTGACTCCGGTTTGAACATAAAAGACTAAACGTTTTTGAAATGTTCAGTGCGTGTGTGTGTGTGAGTGCAAGCTGTTGAAGCTCCGCCCTCTGTGCCGGGAGCAGCAGCTCATTTGCATTTAAAGGGACAGACACAAAAACGGTGCGTTTTTGCTCACCCTCAAAAAGTGACAACTTTAACATGTTATATACAAATATCTGTGGGATATTATGAGCTGAAACTTCACACACACACTCTGGGGACATCAGAGACTTACTTTACATCTTGTGAAAAGGGCATTATACCACCACTTTAATAGCTTCTCCATTACTACTAGATTGAATCCTAGAAAAGTCATTTTCAAATTCTTTAAGGATAACTGAGAAAAGTGGATTTTTGTTAAAAAAAACACACACTTAGCTCATATATTCAGTGGTTTGCTGTTGGTTTGGTTCTGATGAAAGCGTGACTGGTGTGTGTTCAGGTCACGACACCACCGCCAGCGCTCTCTCCTGGATCTTCTATAATCTGGCCATGCATCAGGATCATCAGGAGCGCTGTCGTGACGAGATCCAGTCGCTCCTGCGGCACGAAGACACACACAGCATCGCCTGGTCAGTGACACTCATACACACTCACTACAGGGACACACACAGCATCGCCTGGTCAGTGACACTCATACACACTCACTACAGGGACACACCACATTGGCTGGTCAGTGACACTCATACACACTCACTACAGGGACACACACAGCATCGCCTGGTCAGTGACACTCATACACACTCACTACAGGGACACACCACATCAGCTGGTCAGTGACACTCATACACTCTCATTACAGGGACACACCACATCAGCTGGTCAGTGACACTCATACACACTCACTACAGGGACACACCACATCAGCTGGTCAGTGACACTCTTACACTCTCACTACAGGGACACACACCACATCAGCTGGTCAGTGACACTCATACACACTCACTACAGGGACACACACCACATCAGCTGGTCAGTGACACTCATACACACTCACTACAGGGACACACACCACATCAGCTGGTCAGTGACACTCATACACTCTCACTACAGGGACACACACCACATCAGCTGGTCAGTGACACTCATACACACTCACTACAGGGACACACACCACATCAGCTGGTCAGTGACACTCATACAAAATAACAATATACAGTATATTTACTGTATATATATATATATATAAGCACGCATACTTTGCACAGTCTACATAAAATATATTGCTGAAACAGTAAGAGCAGTGTGTAGTATGTTGTTCTGAACACATCCAATGATGATAAACAGTGAATGCCCATATAAGGAGTGATATACTGTGAGTGAGGTGTAATTCTGCGCTGTGATTGGCTGCAGGGAGGATCTGAGTCAGCTGACCTTCACCAGCATGTGCATCAAGGAGAGTCTGAGGCTTCACTCGCCCGTTCTAGCGGTGACGCGCTATTACTCTCAGAACATGAAGACACCAGGAGACTGTGTCATTCCACAGGGTACACACACAAACACACACACACACACACACACACACACACACACACACACACACACACACACACCTTATGATAAACACATGGTGCCATGACTGCAGGAGCATTGCATCATGGGAGAATAAATGATGCTCAGTTTCTCATTGAGGCGTGTGTGTGTGTGTGTGTGTGTGTGTGCAGGATGTCTGTGTCTGATCAGTATTTATGGAGTGCACCGTAACCCGGAGGTCTGGCCTGATCCAGAGGTGAGGCTCAACAGTTTTTCTGCGTTCCTTCACTGAGAAAACCTCAGATCTGATGAATCCTCTTTCCTCAGGTGTTCGACCCGATGCGCTTCGCCCCGGAGAACTCACACACACGCACTCCTCACGCTTTCATCCCTTTCTCAGCCGGACCCAGGTGAGTTCCCTAACACACAAACAAACAAACACACACACACACACACACACACACACACACACACACACACACACACACGCACTCTCATACACACTCACACAGACACACACTCTCTCACATGCACTCTCACACACATACGTACACACAGTTTACTCCTCTCTCTCACACCTGTTTTACCTCCTCTCTCTCTCTCACACACACTCTCAGACTCACACACACACACACACACACACACACACGTTTTTCCTCCTCTCTCTCTCACACACACAGACACGTTTTCCTCTCTCACACACACACACTCATGTTTTACCCTCCTCTCTCTCACACACGTTTTACCTCCTCTCTCTCTCTCACACACACACACACTCTCAGACTCACACACACACACATACACACACACACACACACGTTTTTCCTCCTCTCTCTCTCACACACAGACACGTTTTCCTCTCTCTCACACACACACACTCATGTTTTACCCTCCTCTCTCTCTCTCACACACACACACAGTTTCCCTCCTCTCTCTCTCTCACACACACACACACACAGTTTCCCTCCTCTCTCTCTCTCACACACACAGACACGTTTACCTCCTCTCTCTCTCTCTCTCGTCTCCTTCAGGAACTGTATCGGGCAGAACTTCGCGATGGCGGAGATCAGGGTAGTTGTGGCTCAGACTCTGCGGAGGTTCAGGATTCTCCCGGGACTCAAGCCGGTTCGGCGTCACTATCAGCTGGTTCTCCGAGCTGAAGGAGGAATGATGTTAACCCTCGAGGCGCTCCCCGACTCACAGCACTGAAACACACACGCTTACAATACTTACTGTGAATTTTTTCCAATAATTTATTATTGATTCAACGTTTTAAAGGGGAAGTGTGTAATGCAACACTGCTGAATTGCAAAGCAACTGTTTTGTAACACATACTACTCCAGCTGCCTATACTGATCATGCTATTCAGGATTGAGGAAAACTTTGTTACATTGCCAATTTCGCTTTTTTAAATATTAAAAATATTGAAATATGTTCCATTAATATATTTAAATACCCACTCCTCTTTGTGTTGTTGTTTTCTCTATTAAGTACTTTAAGCCAAATGTTATACTGTCAAGAGTATATTTTTCTCTTTTTTCGAAAGCTTTTAGTGGAATAAATATTCTTTTTGTGAAATAAATTTGCATAGTTTGGAAGTCACGTGTCTGTCTTTAAATCCAATTCGAACCAGCAGGACCTTCATGTTATTGTGACCGCATTTTGGTTTAATTTCTTTTGGGGTTTTTTAATTAATTAATTAATTTTTTACTTTATTTTCCTGGGTGATGAGACCCTAGGTGACGTAGTCGGGATTTCTTCAGTAGCCAAAAGTTACACATACAACCGAAAATAAGGAAGTCACATGCTTATCTTTAAGCAGAAACCGAAACTAGCAGACTTTGTTTGCGAGGTGAGATGGCGGAGGCTTCTTTAGCGTTCTGCTGTCCGGTATGTCTGGATATGCCCAGGAATCCCGTGACCATTCCCTGTGGACACAGTTACTGTATGAACTGCATTACAGGCTGTTGGGATCATGAGGATCAGAAGGGAATCTACAGCTGTCCTCAGTGCAGACAGACCTTCAGTGCAAGACCGGCTCTCAGGAAAAACACAATGCTGGCAGATCTGGCGGACAAACTAAGGAATATGATGATGCCTGAAGCCACTCTTTGTTACGCTGAGCTTGATGATGTGCCGTGTGATGTTTGCACGGGGATAAAGTACAAAGCTGTGAAATCGTGCTTGGTGTGTGTGGTGTCCTTTTGTGAGCTACACCTGAAGCCTCACCGTGTGTCTGCAGCGTACAAGGGCCATAAATTAGTCTCGGCTTTCTGTGAGGTCAAAGAAATGATTTGTTCTACTCACAAGAAACCGCTGGAAGTTTACTGCCAGACAGATCAACAGTTTGTGTGTTTGCTTTGTGTTCTGAAGGAACACAGAGAGCACGACGTTGTGTCAGTGGCCACTGAAAGACAAACGAAACAGGTAAATATGGCCCTATTTTAGGGCGCTTTCACACTAGCACTTTTGGTGCGCACCCGGGTTCGAATGACGTCAGAGTTCGGTTCGTTTGGATGATGTGAACGCTGTCTTCCGAACTCGGGTGCGCACCCGCGAACCGTACTCGAGTCCGATTAAAAAGGTGGTCTGGGGTACGGTTCATTTGAACTCGGGTACGGTTCGCTGCTGATATGAACGCAAGCGAACCAAACCGCGGAAGTGAACCGCTATTGATGACGTATAATGTGTCTTCGGCGGACAGCCCGCTGTCTTTGAAACGTTTTCAGAATTTTTTCGGCAGACAGACGCAAGTGTGTTTCTGTATGTCTAGGTTGAAAACAAAACCAAAGGTTAAAAAAAAGAATAACAAATGTCAACGAGCAAGGCTATCCATTTGGGCGCCTTTTCATTCGCGGTTACCAAGCAGCCTGATGACGCAAGCGTACCGCGGTTTGGATAGAAATAATATAATGTGAACACAGTCCATTGGGGGGAGGGGGGAGCAATCGAACTCGGGTTCGGAACAGGCAATCGAACCAAGTGTGAAAGCGCCCTAAGCTCATGGTCTAAAGCGCAGGGCGCAAGTGCACTTTGAATCCACTTTTGATAGTTTAACAACGGGAAAAATGGTCGTCTCTATTCTCTTAATGAGTAATGGGTGTGTTTTGTCTCTACTCTCTGAGTAATGGGTGTGTTTTGGGCGTTACGTGAAATAAACCAACCAGAGTCTCATCTCCCATTCCCTTTCAAATCCATGACGGATTCGCTACAAACATGGCGGAATTTGCAAGCGGAAAAACTGATCGCTTCTCTAGAGAGCAAACGGATCTGCTCGTGCGCGAGGTTAAAGCTGTGTGTGTGTGTGTGTGTGTAAGGTTAAATCGCAAGCAGACAATCTACGGGACAAGCCGGATTCACCATATCTTAATGTTCACAATATTAATCTTTTACATTGTAATCCTTTTATTATTAATATTTGGCATGTTTTGTGTGCCTGTTTTTGTTGGTCAGTGTATCAGTTCTCAGACCAGCAGCTCATGGGCCACAAATGAGCGCAAATGCATTTGCTTTTTAAACAAGGGTGGCGCAGGACGTAAAAATGAAAATTGCGTCGGACTGAAACTAGCAAAACACAGTTTGCGTCGCGCCTGGCGCTGCATTGCACCGAGTGTATGATAGGGCCCACAGTCGCCATCTTTGGCAGATGCCTACAGGAATCAATGTAGAAGGTCAAGTCTCATCAGCTTTATTACAGATCGTTTCAAATCAGCTGAACAGGAAAATAACAGAATCAATGATGCAAACCATCAAATATGAGACAAATTCAAATTCTGCTGTAAAGCCGCTAAGACAATAGAGTCATTATTCAGATCAGTTCAGTTCACTATAACTGTCAGTGTCGAAAAGTTCATCACTTATGAAACAAACTCGATTCAACTAAAGCAGTCATTATTCAATCAATTCAGTTCACTGTAGATTTAATTCAGAAGGTGACACAAGCAAATATATCACATATATGAATTTCATTAACAAAAATTCAGTAACACTTTATTTTAGTGTCCTTGTTACATATGTTACATGTACTTATCAAAGTAAAAACAGTAAATAATGTATAATTACATGCAATTAACCCTCAACCAAATCCTAATCCTACCCTAACCCTATAGTAAGTACATGTAGTTGCTTAATATTACTCAGTACTTAAATATATAATTACTCTGTAACAATGACATCTTAAAATAAAGTGTAACCAAAAATTCATAGAAGTTATTCTGTGTCTGAATTTCATGCACACAAGACATTAGCTGATGTAACATGTTTGTCCACAGACAGAGATTGAGGAGATGCAAAGTAACTCGAAAAAGAGGATTCAGAGAGGAGAGAACAAGTTAACGGAGCTCACAACATCAGTGGGGACAACCAGGGTGAGTTTTGTGTAATGCTACGCTCTTTCAATGCCTTCAGTGCCTCAGAAAAATTTGATGGGTGACTTTTCCTAAGAAAAAATAAAATGAAATCCAAAACACACCCCTGGTTAATATGAAAGATTCATCACTGTATGCCATTCTAAAGAAATTAAAGGTTCATAATGTGTGTAATTTTTCATCAAAAGGGATTTTCACACTTGAAATATAATCCTGGGTCATTCTAAACCCCGGGAATCCTGGGTTATCTTGCTTCACGTTTCACACTGCTCATAATTTACCCAGGGTTAACAATTAATCCTCATAAAGAGACCAGAGGCTGTTTTTATTTTATTTTTTATGGATGTCACTGGAGGAGAGGCTTCACTACGCTGAATAAACTGCTTTTGTGGGAAAACAGCTTATCATTTAAGGAATCAACAGCCATTATTTCCCTTTAAACGTTAATTTTGTATTAATCTATTTTTAGAGTTTACACCCCCAAAAAATACTGTTTTATAAGAGAAGTCACACAAAGTTTTGTGACTTTAGTTTTAGTTTCAGTTTATTCAGTTTACGGCACTTTTCATTCATTTCTATCGTATCCGCAAACATTGATTGACTTGCACAACTCTGAAAGAAATTCGATGACGTAAAGCCTGCAATGCGATTGGCTATCAAGACACACGTGATCCAAGTTTACTGTTAAGCTTTCTCTAATGGTAGAGCCACGGACCCTCGTATCTATATCCAATAATATCCAATATATATATCCAATAATAAGACCATATCTTTAAAGGGATAGTTCACGCAAAAATGAAAATCAGCCCATGATTTACTCACCCTCAATAAAAAAGGCCTTCTGAAGCGAAGCCATGTGTTTGTGTAAAAACAATATTTATATTTAACATGTTACAAAGTAAAATTCTAGCTTCTGGCCAAACGCAGTTCACTTATGGCGTGCCACACCAAACTAATATACGCTTCACTTTTGGTGAGAACACAACATTACGCCTAAAGCGCAACAGCCATTCACTGCCATTATAAAGCTTGGAAGAGCCAGGACATTTTTTTATATAACTCTGATTGTATTCGTCTGAAAGAAGAATGTCATATACACCTAGGATGGATTGAGGGAGAGTAAATCATGGGCTAATTTTCATTTTTGGGTGAACTATCCCTTTAAGCGCGGTGTGAAAAGCCCTAAAATGTACTGCTGTAATTCCAGAAGTAAAACAGCAAAGCCTTTTTATGTTGACCTTAAGAATGATTCAGTACGGCAGGACACTCTCACAAAATCACCAAATCCCTTGTGTTTGCTAGCGCTCAGCCCAAGAAGCAGTGGATGACATGGAGAAACTCTGCATAGAGCTGACAGACTCCATCAAGACCCGATGCAATGAGATAATCCGACTGATCCGAGATCAGGAGGAGACGGCCGTGAGTCAAGCTGAGAAAGTTCAAGAGCAACTACAGCAGGAGATTTCTGAGCTTCAACAGAGAGATGCAAACATTCAGATGCTTCTGACTTCTGATGATGACTTCATGTTCCTCCAGGTTCCTTTAACATCCTTCTTCATGTAGATTCATGCTTTTACATGGGACTGTTAACATGATGCGTCCTGTGTTTTGTTGTGCAGAGAATTAAGTCCCTCTCAAATCCTCAAAGGTGTGAAAATTCACCCAGAGTTCATTTGAGTCGTCACGGCTTATTTGAACAGGTGAGGAAATCTATCTCTGACAGAAAAGACAAAATTACAGATTTACTCGAAGAGAACTGCACACAGTTATCTGAGAAAGGTGAGCTTATCACATTGACACAGTTTGAAAACTTAGTAATACATAACAATAAAGCATGCAAGACATTACAATCGCAGAACTGTTAAAGCATATTCACTCCAAGAGCGATAAGCATTAATAATCATTCTAATATGAGAAACGCAGTGTCTGCAGCACAACTATATCACGGTTGGCATCACAGTCAGCTGGTGAATGATAGAAAAATTGACAGCAAATCAGAATCCAAATTTTCACTTAAAACTACGTAACATTCCAGAGATCTGAAATGATTGAGAAAGCTGTTTGTGTTGACTTTGAAATCTTTTTCTGCATTCCCACAGTTCGAAAGGTTCAGATTTTCCAGCCTCCCAAGAGCCGAGAGGATTTTTTGCAGTGTAAATCATTTTCTTTTTTTATTTAAAGTGTTGAAGTGCCATATTGAATGCTTATGGAAGCTTGTTTCTGCCACAGAATAAAACATTTTAAAAGATAATTGTGACCATTCATCTCACAATTGCAAGTTTAGATTTGAACAATTTTAACTTTATTTCTCAGAATTGCGAGTTATAAAGTCAGAATTGCGAGATATAAACTCACAATTCTGAGTTATAGAGTCCAATTTTAAGGAAAAAGAGACTTTATAACTCGCAACTGCGACTTTATATCACGCAATTTTTACTTTATAACTCGCAACTGCGACTTTATATCACGTAATTTTGACTTTATAACTCGCAATTGCGACTTTATATCAGGCAATTTTGACTTTATAACTCGCAATTGCGACTTTATATCACGCAATTTTTACTTTAACTCGCAATTGCGACTTTATATCACGCAATTTTTACTTTATAACTCGCAATTGCGACTTTATATCACGCAATTTTGACTTTATAACTCGCAATTGCGACTTTATATCACGCGATTTTTACTTTAACTCGCAATTGCGACTTTATATCACGCAATTTTTACTTTATAACTCACAATTGCGACTTTATATCACGTAATTTTGACTTTATAACTCGCAATTGCGACTTTATATCAGGCAATTTTGACTTTATAACTCGCAATTGCGACTTTATATCACGCAATTTTTACTTTAACTCGCAATTGCGACTTTTTATTACGCAGTTCTGAATTGCGAGATGTAAACTCGCAATTGTGCGGAAAAACCTTTTTTATTTTTTATTCTGTGGTGGAAACAAGCTTCCGTAATATTATGCAACACAGAAGAGATAAAAGTCTGTTTTTCTTCCTGTTCAGATTCCTGTAAACTGACGCTGGATCTCAAAACAGCTCATAACAATCTCCATTTTTCGGAAGGAAACACCAAGCTGATGTGGGGTGCAGTTCAGTCGAATCCTGATCACCCCGAGAGATTCGATAGTTGGTGGCAGGTCTTAAATAAAGAGGGTTTGACGAGCCGCTGTTACTGGGAGGTGGAGTGGAATGGCACAGTCATCATAGCCGTTTCATACAAGAGCATTGTCACTAAAGGTCCTGGAACTGAAAGTGGATTCGGACACAATGATCAGTCCTGGTGTCTATGCTGCACATCTGCTCAATACTCTTTCTGGCATGATAACACTGAGACCAAACAACTTGAAATTCCCAGTTCATCCCGAGTAGGAGTGTATCTGGATCACAGTGCAGGAACTCTGTCCTTCTACAACGTCTCTGACACTATGAGCCTCATTTACCGAGTCAAGACCTCATTCACTCAACCTCTCTATCCGGGGTTTGGGTTCAGGCTCGGGTTTTTAGGCTCCATTCAAATTCCTCCCTTAGTCTGAAATCAGAAAACAGAGACAGCATTTATAAGTTTGTTGAAAATCTGTACTTCTGATCTATAGTCCATATACAGTACACTGTGCACTGAATATTGTATAATCAAATAGACACTCGGTACGTTAACAATAAAAAAGTTATATGAACATTTAAGTAAGGTGTATCTAATCAGTTTAATCATCTCTCATTATGTGAAATGTATGTTCATCTTTTCTGTGTGTAAATTAATCAATGTTAATGCATTGATTAGTGGGATTTAGAAAAATTGTTAAAATTTAAAAAATTGTTTAATGAGTATGTTATCTTATGTATAACAGATAATGGCAAACATAAAATAGAAACAAGAGATACAAACAAAAAAGATTAAGGTGTCAAATGTGCATTAAAGTGCCCCTATTATGCTATTTTCAAGTCTCCTAATTTTGTTTTGGATTCTCCTACAATAGTTTTACAAAAAACACTTTAATTTTCTCATAATAAACACTGCAAATCACCACATTGTCTCTAAATCCCTCCTTTCCACGAGCCTACTCTGCTCTGATTGGCCAGACAGCTCAGTCTGTTGTGATTGGTCTACTGGTCGCTCATTAGCATAACTGTACTTCAGCTCCAGAGGCTTCCTAAAGCTCAGCGATTGAATTAAATACAGTAACGATGGCGTTGATTTTACCATATCAATCTGAGCGCAAGTCCAATGATGAAACACTGGAAGAACTAGTTATTAAACTCGAACCTCCATCGCAAGGACGACTCGAGCAGGACGTTGCTCAGCGATAATCAGTTTAAAAAACAGATGTTAATTCCTCACCATCAGCATTAACAAGTGTATGTCCATCAACAAACCCATGTGTATATTTCTAATTTATTGCAGTGCATGTGCGGTAACTGTACCAATAACAGTGTCCAGCACTAATGTGAATGACTGATGTAACATTAACGTTTGCTAAACAAATCTTGCTCCATCCTTTATCTTTCCTCAGAGTAGTGAGAACAACAGACAATCTGCATTAACAGAAGCAGTTTTAGGTAACTCTGGCCCACAGCTGATTAGCAGAAGTATTTCAGTAAGACGGTAATAACGTGAGTTAGCCAGTTAGCTGGAAACTTACACAATATAAAACACAAAAGTATTTTGAACACCAGGTAGAAAATAATATACCATCAATAATGAATCATACTTACAGGTTGTGATTCTGAGGTGCAAGTTGATCCAAATAAACTGGGAGCTGACCCATCTTTCTAGAGCAAGCGGTTGTTGAACTCTGAGATTTGAGAAAGAGTCAGTAAAATGGCGTCAAGCTGTTCGCGGGTGGACAACGTACAATATACAGGTGAAACTCGGAAAAATTTGAATATCGTGCAAAAGTCCATTTATTTATAAAGGTGAAAATAATATATAATATAGAAAATTACATGCAAAGTGAGATATTTCAAGACTTTATTTGTTATAATTTTGATGATTATGGCTTAAGCTACAGCTTATGAACATTTTCAAAATTTCTGAGATTTTGAATTTGGGGTTTTTATAAGCTGTAGCCTAAGCCATAATCATCAAAATTATAACAAATAAAGGCATGAAATATCTCACTTTGCATGTTATTTTCTATATTATATATTAGTTTCACCTTTTAAGTTGAATTACTAAAATTAATGAACTTTTGCACGATATTCAAATTTTTTAGTTTTACCTGTAGGCGGGATTATGCAAATATCTTTTATAGTGACGTAGAACTGTCGCAGTGAGATTCGAAATACAAACGACTCGTTCAGGTGGTTCTGAGTCGATTCTTTCTTTTGGGAGACTATTTATCGTGCACTTACGACTTTACAACTTTGCTGAACGTTTACATTCACAAACATCACACACTGCATGAAAGGTAATATTCGAAAAATCATAATTGGGGCACTTTAGAAATGCAGAAATTACCATTGTATCATTTATCTTCTTTAAAATGTGATTATGGCAAAGACAGAAGTGAACCCATAGCACTATTCCCTTCAAATCCCGTGCAAAAAAGAGATTCAGAAGGACATAAGGATTTCATCTTTTTGGCAGATCTGTTTGAAACAACATTACATTCACAATATGGCTTCCATGATTCTTCCCCCTTCAAAGTCACCTCGCAAAGGCATCATTTAAACCATTTGAACGGCATCCATATGCAAAGTTAATTTAAACGATAAAGCCATATATTATTCAGTATAGGCCTACAAATTACAACACTAGACTGAAAAGACACCTTGAAACAATCAGGGAACTAATCAACAAGAAAATTACAAAGGGATTGATGAATCAGAAAAATAAAAAAATATTTATTGCTTATGTTTCACCATTTAATCAAATGTCATCATCATATTTTAAGACATCATTACTATCATTTTGATGCGTTTACCATTATTATCATTTGAAATGTGTGTTTAATACTTTTCTTTTATTAATCTTTATGTCTCAAATGTAGCTGATTGACTCAGTGTGAACTTTTGTGCTTGCTCTTTAGATGAGGGCAAAAGTCTGTAAGTTTCTAATAGACAGAACACAAATGTTTGAATATCTCAGAATAAAGTGGTAAACGAATGTTATCTTAGCTAAACATCTAGCAGTGTACAGGCTAACACCTCAGAGTGTGAAAACACGATATGTGTCTTGTGAATCGGCTTCGATGCAATATACTATGAAAAGAGGAACTTAGATCTGTTCCGATAAGCAACTGTATAATAGGGAGATTAATATGTCAATACATTGGACTCAGATCTTGCTCTTTCGCAAAGAGAGATCTCTCAAACAACTTATCTTTAGGCAAAGATATTATACTCGGAGTGTGTTAATTGCATTTTACTGAGAAATATTAGAAGTAAATGTAACTGTTCATTTTATGTTTCTTTATTAAACTTTTAATCCTGAGTATGGATGAATTAATTTTACTCTTCATTTATTATTTGATTGTCTGCAGTTAAGAAATAAAATCTGACTTGATCATCTGCCTGGATCTCCTCCTTGCATCAGGACAAACATGGCGCAGGGAACAGGAATAGGAGGAACGGAACTGGGAAAAATGCGAACTAACAGAACCGTTCAGTGGCGCTCTGTGTTCCCAGCAAACACATTTACGTTGTGGCAATGTCTGTGGCACGTTGCATTTCTGCTATGGCAACATCGCTGTCTACGTGCTCGCAACATTGCAACAACGTAGAATTGTAAGACGCCACAGGGCTGTAGCTACGCTGTTGCGCGTGCGACATTCAGCAACTGAGAGACGACGTTCTGACAATTTTTTGTTTTTATGCTAGATAGGCCTATAGATATCCCCTATTTATCATTTTATGTTTTGAGGTTAATTTTTAATTAGTCAGATGTTAGATAATTCTATATATATTTTAAATATTGTTTATCCTTATTATTATTTAATGGGGCTATAAGTAAATTAGTCTAATTATAATCAACACCTGCAAGTGTACACTTTGAAGAGTAAAAATTACAGAAGGTTACACGTTAATTCAACTTTATTAAAACTGCATGTATGGTAATCAAATTCCACTTCCAAAAGTCATACATTTGTGGGGGGAAAAATGAAAAAATAAATAAACGAATATACAAATTTCTTCTAAGTATTGTTTTACGGTGTGTACTTTACTCTTAACACCTTTTACCTATTTATTTATTATTCTCAGGTAAGGTAAAGAAAGTCAAATCTGACCTAAACCGTAAGCGTTCAAAAGGTACTTACAATTTGGTCAGAAGACTCCTCTGTGGTATGTTCTCATTAATAGTCTTCCAGCATCATAAATCTAAGTCTCAGTAGGCAGATTTTGTAATCAGTTAAATTTCTTTTAATTGGTTACTTTTCTTTTTATAATAAACAAAAATACAAAAGGCGAATACAACTTAATCGTTTAAGTATAAAATACAATAGTCATTTTTTGAAACAAAGGTGTAGTAAGCTCTGGGCTTCTTCTCTTCTGCTTGGGGTTTCTTGTCCTCAGCTCTGGGCTTCTAGGCGTCGGGGGCTCTGGCGTATCAGTATCCCCAGAGGCAGTCCGTTCATCAGTCTTTTATACTCCTTGTTTACAACTGGCATTTGGTTGACACTCCTCCAAAGTTTCCCAGATCCTTCTCCAGTCAGGTGCAAGCGGTCCACCTCTTCATGTCCTTGAACTACAGTAAACTCAGCTAAGATGGCTGAGTTCATTTAAAGTTCTAGGAGTCTAGCGCACACACATAATCGCAATTTTCTGCTCCTCTTAACATGGGTTGGCACAGTCACATATACATAACCAATTACTGTACATCTATGCCAAAACAATATAAGCCATCTTTTACAAACAAAATAAATAACAACATTGAATGCAATGCATTACACTGGCTAAATATGTGTAACAAAAAGGCATCTATAATAAATAAGGAGGCAGGTAATTGCATTTTCTTGATATTATACAACACCCCCTTCATGCAATTATCCTGACTCTTTATCCTTCCTTCTCATAATTGTAGCACAGACTTTGTTCACTTCATCAAACTTTACCAATAACATGGACATTTGTCCATCATTCTTAAATAGATTGGTTTGTTACAGTTCATACAATATTTCACCCAGTTTTGTTTTCTGGTTCCCATAACAGAAATAATCAATTATATTTCTTTTGTAATTGTATTAAAATTATTTATTTATCAAGGGGCAAAACTTTGTGCTCTGCTTGTTTATCATATATTAGGCCAATTTAGATCTCAAAAAGAATCCAGTACTTCAAGCACCCGGTCTCCCCTTAGAGGCGCGGCTCCACCCCTATAGCCCAGCTAGGGGATGCGCTTCCAGGTGAAACGTGGAAACGTGAGCCGCTGACATCTCCTAGGGTCTTTAGGGCACAAAGTTAGTATCTCTGGGGTATGATGGGTTTTCTTGCCCCAACTACTAGTTTAAACATCCCCCTTGGTTTGTACCAGTCTTGAAATTTATTCAATGTTCAAACAGTGCACAAGGTTTCTTTTTTATTATTATTGCTTGTAAACGTCCAGTTCCAAACCTCTGGGTCAAATATTGTCATGCAACTAATTTTCTCATTCAAATATCTTACACTAAATACATCATTTCTTAAGCATTAACAGATTCTCAGATATCATTATTGTACCATCAAATATAACAAAACCCTTTTTTAGTAATTGTTGCATCCTACAATTATTTAATTATGGTTACATTTCATACATTTACTATAATCAGAACAATCCAGTAATTAAACCTTTGTATCCAGAGTAATCCTTCTAATGTTTCCCTTAATATCTGAGAACACTATATATTTTCAAACATAAATAAACAATCTCTCAAGTTAATAATGTCCATCTTTAAACCTCTTATATTTTAAATTAAATTTACAAGTTCATCTTTTAACATGTCCTACGGTCACAATAGTTTCTTCTTCAATTAGCATAGCATATATTTTAATTTACTTAATATATTATATACATTCAAAGTCCACTGAAGCCAATGAATTCTTTAATTCATAAAGATTTAAAAATATTTCAAAAGCAAAACAACAACATTATTTTCAGTAATGTCTTACTATAAATTATCTTTACATCCCCATTATAATAAGGTTCACACTTTGTTACATCAGTATTTGGTGGCATCACACACATTTTAAATCCTCAAGAATTAACCCAATAATTAAATCATCTTATCAGAAGTTCTTACCCTAAACGTCTCCTTAGTTAAATCTAAGGTATAATCTTTTCTAACCCCAGATTTGTTTGTTACTATAGTATAATACCTTTTCACATAATACAATTAAATTATTCTTTATTCATTTACAATAATATATTTCGTTTTCTTAAATCATGTATTTATCAGTCAGTAAAAACCATAAACACAACTGGCATTATAGATGACATAAAATATTACATTTTATGTTTACAATATCAAACACCCACTTCATAATAGTCCTTTTAGTTCTACGGTTCTTATTTTATTTATTTATTATAAATCATTAAAATAATAAAGTAATAATATTTACCAGGATTTCCCAAAAGGTTTAACTGACCCAAGCTAAGGTCTCAGTGCTGGTGGATGCAGAGCGGCCGTTTCTTGCTATTACAGTCTATCTTGTTGTATAGTCTATTTGACTGAATAAGAGGCATATATAAACTATATAGGACTTCTTCTGCTATTTCCACCCCCTTCTTTGGAAGGGTTCCAGATTCAGTCAAGGCCATTTGGTGCTCTTGCATGGATCATAATGAGAGCTTGTTTGTCCTCATCTGCTCTCTTGCTGTTCTCAAACACTTCCATGATAAGCCTGCATCCAGGAGTGTCAATCAGGTCAACATTACAATATGTCTACTAGCACCTATTATTCATAATGAGCTCATTTTCAATTATTCATTTCTTTTTGTTTGTTATGGAAACATACTAAATTAACTTTAAGTTGTTTTCTCAACTCTTCTACAAGTTGATTGACCATCCTTGTCCAGTTTCTCTCCCAATTTTTCTAGTCTTTCTAGTCTTCTTTCTGCATATTAGAATGCTTTAATATAACAGATACTGCAATATCTGCAAAATCCTAATCTATTTTATGTGACTCTCATTAAATATTATTGGCCTACATGCTCCATATGCTATCATCATGTATTTGTGATTTAATATCACTCTTTGTTTCTGCTTCCAAGTACATGCACACAATATTTTTTTTTTTCCTCTAAAAAGAAATACTGTCTATTTTAATTTTTTATTTTATCATGATATTTAGGATGATGTTTAAAAATAACCCACATTTTATATCATTTATTTCTCACTCTTACTACAAGTAGAAGGAATTAGCCTCCTATCCATGTATTACTTTATCTTATATTACCATTATCTCTTGGTTATTTTTCCTTCTAGCCAATGCTAAAATATTCTTCACTATTCTTCACATTATTTAATAGTTTTCAAAATATTAATTTCATTATCACCAAATAAGTCTCCATAACTGTATTAAGACTTTTAGAATTTGCTTCTATGCCATTTTCTAAATTACATTCTTACACAATTCATATTTAATTTGTCCATGAATGATGTTCTTAAACTTTACTAAGACTGACTATACTGTTGCAGTGTTTACTGATGTCTTTCCATTTTCCCCAAATAATCCAGTTCTAACCAAATGTATACTTTTCTCTCTTATCGTCAAAATCTTAATTTCCTGTAATGTTCCTTTAGGGTAGATTCACCTTACAGTGAATAATCTCCGTTTACCTTCCTATTAAATATTTCTATCAGGACATTCACTTTAAACCATCTTGTTCTTTTCGTTTGTAATATTAATATCATTGGGGGTTTTTCTCCAATTTTTGACCCTAATTTACTTCACCTATTCTCTAGTGCTTTATACGGTGGATTCATCAGGCAAGATTATGCAGATATGAGAATCCCATAATTTCAGTAGTTCCATAATGCACTATTCAAATGTTCTTCCTTTATGTACTATTAAATATATTTTTCCACTTTCTATATTTTATGCTTGTAGATTTTCCACATTAGCTTTATAGTTCAACTTCCTGCTTTCTTTTGCTCCCAAAAAGCTTTAGTTCACTTAAATCGCTTGTACAGTTAGGCTACAGTAAAATCAACAAAATGCCAAATTGCTGCTACATCCATAATAATTTAAACAATCAATAATTATCATTTACCCACAGCAATTGATTTATATTAGCAGGATTTTTCTATATTTCAGCATTATTCTTCCTCTTTTTGGACTATTTACTTTAATTGTTTTTGATAAGTAAATTCCAAAGTATCACTCTACCCACATCAAAAACTTTTAATATTTTACTGTTTTGTTAATCTTGTGCCAGCTCTTTCTCTTGGCACAGGCACTCGAGGTGCTTTGCTGGTGGTCTTGTTCAGTATTTCCTTGAAGACCAGCCTGTCGTGCTGAGTGAACCTCTGCTAGCAGGCTCTCCCCCTTCCAGAAGTTCACTGGCACACAGGATCACCTCTGCCTTTCAATCATGTATTTGGGATTTTTTTTTTTTCTTTCTTTTTCTTTTTAAATCACATTCCCCCTTTTTGGGAGATTTTTTATTGTGATACATTCTTACGCTATATTGTAAATAGCGTTTCCATTAACCATTTCTCACTTTGGTTGGAATATTTCCTTCTTCAAAGCAAGATTTTAGGCTCTCTAGTTTTCTCCCAAGTCTCCTGGGACAAAACCAGCAGCCACTTGCTTTCTACGTCATTTGTATTTATCTCAATACATTATGACCATATTTACGACGCTAGAAATACCCAGCTGTTTCCAAGTCTGATTTCTTTGTACACCTTTGTTCCGTACTTTTGCCTTAAATGGTTAAATCACCAAAGGTCCATGCCCCAAATTCTATGCCTATTGCCTACCATATACCAGCAAATTACTTTGGTTAATGTCTTTCAAACATTCATCGCATTTAGTCCACAGCAACCCTGGTACATAAACAGTCCTATGCATCCATGAGCTCGCTGATAGTCACTGGGTCATTCATTATTACTTTGAGGAGAACTCATCCTACATTCCTGGCAGACAACAACACACTAGGTTCTCTCATTGTTTGTTGACAATCTTCTTTTTCAATTCATCATTAAATTAACCTCAGTCCTGATAATACCTCTCTAGTTATCTCTAACTTAAGAAGCTTTTCTTCATCTTAATCATACTTTTATTGTTAATTTCAATTTCATTTGTCACCTTGTTTTTTATAGCAAGGATCAAATTCCTTTTAAATCAGAGGAAATGTTCTAATAACTCCAAGTTTCTTAGTCAACTATCCTCACTTTTATTAATATTTTTACATCTGTAAATGGCTAATCTCCATGTAAGCTTATTCAGACATTTCTTACAGTCACTTTGTATGCAGTACTTGTTGATTTTCAGTTTGTTAAATAGCTGTAACATGAAAAATATTAATTTCATTTATCACATCTTGCCTGCAACTTTTATTAGTAGGCTATTAACAGCTGTTCCTGCATTTTGATCACTTTGCTGCATATCTTAATATTTATATTAGAACTAATTTCAGTTAATATCAATATTCAAACCTTGTCTTTGTTCTAAATATCCTAAAACTATTTGCTCAGTCTAAAGCAGTCACTATCTCTTCCACCGTAGTAATAATTATACATTTACTTTTGTTATGTACATTATTATTTTATCATTATAATTATATTTTTTTCAAAATTCATTCTGACGACCCATCCTCTTTCTCTCTCTGTTTCTTCCGGCTTCTCCCGTTATAGGGGTCACCACAGTGGATCATCCACATATCTGTTTGGCATTGAAGTTAACAACAAATTCCTTTCCTTGTGCAACCCAGCATTGGGAGTGCACTCATGCAACAGCAGGCGGACTTCGTAAAAATCCATGAACTACCCACTTAATTACTTTAATATCTTATTTCTTGTTCACTATATTTAACATCCATATTTGACTTCTAAATAACTCCATTATAATTGTTGCATATCTTTAACATATGCAATAGTATTATATCTTTAACTTAAACAATAGTAATATTATAATGTCTGTCCCCATGTAGGAATATGTATCTTGTTATCATTTAAAACTTCAAAGATTAAATTCTCACTAAGGTGTTAAATTTGGTCCAATATCTATTATATATTATACATTCTGTTTCCGTTTCTCTACTTTTCTCTAAGTCAAGCTAGCTTATCAGCTGTATTAATATCATATCACTGTGTTTTCTTTAAAATTGTCTGGTTGGACTAAAAGGTTCAGAAAAAGGTTTAGTCTATACAGTATAAGAGGTTAAGTCCCCCCAACATTTTTTAAAGCTTTAGAGCTAAATCAGTTAGTTTCCCTGGCAGTCTATTTTCCTGTTTCTCAAAACAGTTTAAATCAAACCCTGTTTCTCCATGTATTGCTGGGTTTGTCTGGTGAAACTCCTGTTGAGTGACCTTGAGCTACTCCCCTGAGCTCTGCGTGCTAGGCTGTATCAGGAGAAACATGACTCCCCCTAACATGCTGCTTTCTCTAACTTCAAATCCTCAGTCTTCAGTCTTCAGTGCACATAGTTTTACAAACAATTGTATGTTTTTAAGAAACCTTTTTCCTTTTTTATGACTTTTCATCTGGCTATTAATAGTTGTTACAACATAAGATATCAATCGTGCTTTTATTATAATGTTTTGCTTTTATTTTTATCTTTTATTTTTCTTCCTCACTGCAATGTTTCCACATTTGAGGCTCTCTAACTGTAGTTGTTTGTCTAATGAATCATATCTTTTGACCTCGTCAGAAATTCCAACTTGGAATATCTTTTGCACAGAACTGCTAAACTTTTTCTCAGAAGCAAGGTATGTTTTTATTATTATTTTATTTTATTAATTGATATAATATTTTATCAATATCAATATTCAAATGCCCTAATGTTTTTATCTCATTAGTCTAGTTATAATTGCACTAGATACTTAGGGTAAAGTTACTGACAATACAGCAGCAGTGAAGCAACACTTTAGTGACTTAAATCTCTTCTTAAAACATTTTATTTCAGGTTTTACTTGATTTTCCATTTTATTTGTTTATATTTGTATTTAAAAATTGTAGTTTTCACTCTTGTGTTTGCCTGTAAAGCGCTTTGAGAAAGCAACTTTTAAAGGTGCTATATAAACTAAATGTATTATTATTAATACTTGGGTAAAGCTGGTTTTATATTCACACATTCGGCACAAACTACAACACATTTGTTTGTTATTTTTCCTCTATATAACTCAACGTCTTTCACATGGCTGCTTTAATTGCACTAACATTTCAGCTTATTCCCGTTTAGTTTAATCAATTTATTTTATTTTTTTTCCTAATATGTAATGCTTCATAATTTGCTAGCAATAACATGCTTTAATGTAACCCATTAAGCTATGTATTTTATGCGTAAACCACTTCAAATTACAAAACCTATAACTCTTAAACTCAAACTCGTTAAACATTAATAATCTTTTGTATATATACTTATTAAATCCTCAAACTTGACTTCCTAGGCAATTGTTTAACAACTTCTTTTAAACAGTTTTTGCTTTATTGAGTCCTCAATCAAATTATTCATTCTAAATTTCACTGTCCAGGGTGTTTCCTGCTATCTTGAGCGGCTGGAATGGTAGGTATTTCGACTCCTTTAAAACCTTCTGCCATTAGTATAATAGTATTGAAAATGTATGTAGGCCTATATATATATAGCCTATATATACATAAAAACAGCTTTGCCTTCTTTCACAACTTCTTCAATTGGTATAGACCTCTCTTATCTAAACGTATTTATTAGATCAATTTTCCATCTATTATTCTTAGTTTCTCAGATGTTAATAAAACATCTATCAGCTTTTTTCCTTCGGTCCAAAACATTGTATCTTGTCGCTAACTTAAACATTCCATTTAATAATACTCTTTGAATTCACTATTTTCAACAGCTCTCCTAATCTAAGAAGTTTACAATATAAGTTTTTGTATAAATTTCTGTATAAAAATCCATACTTCATGTATAGTTATAATGAACCTTTTACTAATTATAGCTCATCCTTCTTGCTTATCTGTTGGTCCGACTGTTTGTACAGTATTTTATTTTATTTTTGTCTAAACTGTAATATTTATTCTTATTTCTTTTATAATATTTTCTTATATGTAAAGCACTTTGAATTACCATTGTGTATGACATGTGCTATATAAATAAGCTTGCTTTGCCTTTGCCTTATCTTGTTATTTTAATAAATTAATTAACAATTTCTTGCTGCTAGCCCTTAATTACATATTTTTTAATAAATTATATTTTCTTACCTTAGAGTAACAAAGTTTTCTTGTAGAAAATCCGTTATAGTTCAGTCTCAGTCACATCTCCATTTTTTAACATTTATCAGCGTACCAAGCCCTGTTCCAAGTTACTGAAGTATTTATCATTTTCTCTGCTGTAGACATTAGTGTAGACATGAATTTTGTTCAAGACTAAAGTAGCCTATAAGATATGAAATATTCTATTTATGTTTGTTTGTTTGCCCACTTATGTAATTTACATATTACTTCATATTATTCATATTATTTAGTTATTACTATCTTTTCTTTTTTTTTTTGTTCTTTTTTTTTTTTTTTTTTGACCTATATCTCTCTCAGTAATCGGTCATTATATTTGTCTTTATATCTAAGACAGATACACGTTTGTCTTGTAGTGAAATCTCGGCTCACCTATATGCATTTTCTAATGCTTTAACCTCCTGTCAGCATAGGCACTATGTGGTTATATAATTTTTAACTCCTACCTGTTTACTTATGTTTGCAGTATGACTTGACATGATTTATAAGTCTAATATTCCTGCTTATAAACTATTCTTCATTTAATTTTGGGCTAAAAGTCCCAGTGTCTTTTTCCATCTCTTCTTCTGGACTCTGGAACTTCTCTTTACCAATATTAACGCTCTCTTGTCTTTTGAAGTTCTTACTTGACTTCTTACGGTACCTAAGTCTCGCTTCAGAAACTATTTTTTTGTTTTTAATGACACTATTACTTGTTCTAAATTTGTCACTATTCTACTTAAACCCTCAGTAAATGGGTTCCCATTATAGACTGGCTGTCTTTATATCTCTGTAAGTAAAATTTCTATAGGCACAATTTTTTTATTTGTTTTATTTATTATAATTTTGATTGTTTTCCTCTTAAAAGCATCTTCTTCATTTCTTTCTATCAGAATATTTGTATTTAGTCCTCTGTATTTACTACATTAACCTCTGACTAATCATTCAATATTAAAAGTATATAATAGCTACATTTAACATAATATTATTTGATTTCCTGCTTTCACTTTCTGTGTTGTGTATCAGAGGTATTTGAGTTCTCTGAATCCTCTAACTCACCCTGACTCTGTTGTAAAACTCTCATACGGAGGCGTGGACGGCCGAGAGAGTCCTTGCGGGACATCTTTTCCCGTTTCTAAAGTTGTTACTCTTTGCATTGTTAACAAGTTTATTGTTAATAGTTTATCTCCCATTTCCTTCATTGTCTGTTATTTGTAATTATATTCCTTCAATTACCATTTTTACTCCATCATAAACTATTAGTTAACTTTATATTAAAATAAAGTTTACCTGACTTATTTTGTTGTCAGTGCCTCCCTTAAGTTTTCATAATTATCGTTTTACAGGTCTTTCAGCCTCTAGCGTTCTGAAGTACGAGCTCTTCTCTGTAATACAGTGTGGGAGACGATCTGGCACGCACTACTGTTGGCTTTTCGAGTCTGAGCTATGTTCACAGACTCTGTCTCTTTAACCGGTACACCTATTTTACAATAAAATCATCCTGGCTCTTCCAGGACCAATAATTATACTTTCATTACACTTTTTATTTTTATTTTAATATGCCAGATAACATCCCATATTTGTCCCAACACATATTGTTACAGATTATAAGTCCTCCTTTTAGCCTGCATATTTCCACTTCATGAAACTGTCTTCTGACAATGTTAGGTACATTTCTTCTGTTTGTTTAAAGATATTAATATCAACTTGATATATAGCCTGTCTATCCAAGTCCGGTGGTTTAAATTCGTTTTAGCACTCTTTCATTCGTAATATAGAAAAACATTTCTTAGCTGTTTGTTAACAGTCATTAATCATTATTAACCATTATTCAGAAGTCTTATTCTGTAATGTTATTACATGTACACATTTTTCCACTTCATGTTAGACCTACCTCAGTCTTTAAGTTTTTAAGTCTATAGAGAAGCCTCGTTCCATTTTCTAGAACCGTTGTGTCTGCCTGAAAGGCTAGTTTTCATTTTAATACATGAGAATCTCCTCATGTTAGATATCTACATTGCTGGATTTCACTGCTTGCCCTGTCATAAGCGAAGCGTCCTCCACTAACAGGTCTTATCTTTTAGCCAGTCTCTGCCTCTTACTGTCTGAGGCCAGCCGTTTGAGACTTTCTGTCTCTCCTTTTTCACGGCTTTCTCAATCTTTACGGCTCTCTCGCTCATAAAGTTATTTGTTCTACGCGCGTTCAACCCTTTCTGGGCTGTCTATAAATAATCTCTGTTCAACCCTTTCTGGGATTTTCCTTTAAATAATCTTTTCTAGATTATTACTTTCTGGCTAAATTTCTCTTAGTCGACTTTTGTTTTAACCCTTCTGGGTTTTATTATTATTACATTAATCTTTGCCCTTTCTGGGTATGCATTATAGCATTCATTTTTCCACTCTCACGGAATTTTATTTGTATATTTTCCACTCTCACGGAATTTTATTTTTATATTAATATTTGCCCTTTCTGGGCTTTATTATAACAGTAATATTTTCCCTTTCTGGGTCTGTATTTTTAAATACTATCTTTTCCAGAAGTTTCTCTTAGACGTCATTTATTTTAACCCTTTCTGGGTTGTTCCTTTAAATAATCTTTTCTAGATTATTAACATTTTTGGGGTCTTACAGGTTGCCTTTTAGTTGGTAATTTACTTGCTTTCAAAGTTCGTAACTCCTATACTCAAGCGTACGAGTGCAGAAGCGAATGGGCAAGCATTGCTCGATCGACCGTGGCCAGGGGTCGATGGATCAATGCCCCTAAAACGTTGGGCGCCATGTTTTACGGTGTGTACTTTACTCTTAACACCTTTTACCTATTTATTTATTATTCTCAGGTAAGGTAAAGAAAGTCAAATCTGACCTAAACCGTAAGCGTTCAAAAGGTACTTACAATTTGGTCAGAAGACTCCTCTGTGGTATGTTCTCATTAATAGTCTTCCAGCATCATAAATCTAAGTCTCAGTAGGCAGATTTTGTAATCAGTTAAATTTCTTTTAATTGGTTACTTTTCTTTTTATAATAAACAAAAATACAAAAGGCGAATACAACTTAATCGTTTAAGTATAAAATACAATAGTCATTTTTTGAAACAAAGGTGTAGTAAGCTCTGGGCTTCTTCTCTTCTGCTTGGGGTTTCTTGTCCTCAGCTCTGGGCTTCTAGGCGTCGGGGGCTCTGGCGTATCAGTATCCCCAGAGGCAGTCCGTTCATCAGTCTTTTATACTCCTTGTTTACAACTGGCATTTGGTTGACACTCCTCCAAAGTTTCCCAGATCCTTCTCCAGTCAGGTGCAAGCGGTCCACCTCTTCATGTCCTTGAACTACAGTAAACTCAGCTAAGATGGCTGAGTTCATTTAAAGTTGTAGGAGTCTAGCGCACACACATAATCGCAATTTTCTGCTCCTCTTAACATGGGTTGGCACAGTCACATATACATAACCAATTACTGTACATCTATGCCAAAACAATATAAGCCATCTTTTACAAACAAAATAAATAACAACATTGAATGCAATGCATTACACTGGCTAAATATGTGTAACAAAAAGGCATCTATAATAAATAAGGAGGCAGGTAATTGCATTTTCTTGATATTATACAACAGTATAATAAATAAAACATAAAAAGCAAAGATCAGGGGTCTCATTTATAAAACTGTGCGTAGGATCCTTACTAAAAGTGTACGTGCGCCCTAACATAGATATCCATATAAGGCTAGATGTCTTAAGGCGGAGTCTCGAACGGCATCACCGGCGGCCATCTTGTCACAGGGAAGCTTTCTGGCGAGCTCTGTGGTATCTGAAGTAAGGTGAGTGATCAGCACGAACACAAATCATCTTATCTCGCTGAAATCTTGACGGATTTACAAACGGTTTGGTTTCTTACAAACGTTATTAACGTGGCTATAATTCTGAATGCTTGAACATGTTACAATTATTCATATGTATGCAGTGTCATATCTACATCTCTGACGTTTATAACAAACCAAACCGTTTGAAAATCGGTCGAAAATTTAGCAAGTTATGGTTATTTAAAAGTACATGCACCATTAAAACACAATGTTGCGAGTGAGCGAGCTCCCTGTGGCAAGATGGCCGCCGTGTGGGGACGTCGACCTCCATTGGCCAGCAGCGCGGATGAGATCTAGCCTTTATTATATGATATCTATGCGCCCGAAAGCCAAAAATGGTGTACGCAAAAAAATATTCAGACTTATAAAACCGTTCGTACGCCAGAACCTGCGCAGAATTCACTTTATAAATCCCAGTCAGCGAAGATTGTGCGCACATGCGTTCCTTTACTATGCATATCCTCATCTAGGCCTACATATTGTTTGCATATGCATATTCATCCACGTGATCACATGTTTAACGGTACAAGACATTTGGAAACCATGAGATATGGATGTGCCATCACATTACATTGATAAAAATCATTTAGTAGCCTATCCTTGCCTTTTTTGAATAAATACATCAAATAGTAGGCTATAAAATAGGCTACATTTCAGAGAAAGATTTTCTCAATCTTTTCCACTGACCAAATAGTATTTTTAATTGATTTATATTTTTAATGGAAAAAGATTTTTTATTAATGAAAACGAAGCTTTTTGAAAACGCACTCCAAAGCGTATACATTTGAAAACGCCGTTTTTGCGTCGTAGTGTGGACTGTGAAACCGGAGGGATTTAAAAACGATGACGTAAATTTAGTCATGTGACGCATATTGTACCAATAGATATTCATGTTTATACCA
>NC_138745.1:36824776-36829776 GCF_965113295.1 Leuciscus leuciscus | reverse complement strand
GACTGAAGCTCTGCTGTGTGTCCTGCAAGACCTGAGACACATGGAGGAAGACCTGCACAGGTGAGACCAACACACACTGTTCTTCTGTTAGAGATATTGGGTCCTATCAGGGTCATCACACACTCGGTGCATCACAGCGCCAGCGCGACGCTAGTGTGTTTCGCTAGTTTCAGCCCAACGCAATTTTCATTTTCTCGTCCTGCGCCTCGCTGTTTAAATAGCAAATGCATTTGAGCTGATCTGTGGCCCGTGAGCTGCTGGTCTGAGGACGAGTGTGTGTTCAGGAGCAGTGATGGAGTGTTGATATTCTGAGGAACTGTGACAGACTGAGACATTGACCAACTGAACCCTGGGCTGAATTAAATGGCACAGTATTTTTTTTTTTTTGTTATTTAAAGAGTGCATTAGTAATATGAGCCTATTGGCGGGTCCACAACAATCTGCTTATCACACACACACACACACACACACTGCTTATTACACACACACACTCTGCTTATTACACACACACACACACACACACACACACACACACACACACACACACACACACTCTGCTTATTACACACACACACACACACACACACTCTGCTTATTACACACACACACACACACTCTGCTTATTACACACACACACACACACACACACACACACACACACACACACACACACACACACACACACACACACACACACACACACACACACTCTGCTTATTACACACACACACACACTCTGCTTATTACACACACACACACACACACTCTGCATATTACACACACACACACGCACTCTGCTTATTACACACACACACACACACTCTGCTTATTACACACACACACACACACACACTCTGCTTATTACACACACACACACACTCTGCATATTACACACACACACACACACTCTGCTTATTACACACACACACACACACTCTGCTTATTACACACACACACACACACACACTCTGCTTATTACACACACACACACACTCTGCTTATTACACACACACACACACTCTGCTTATTACACACACACACACACACTCTGCATATTACACACACACACACACACACACACTCTGCTTATTACACACACACACGCACTCTGCTTATTACACACACACACACACTCTGCTTATTACACACACACACACACTCTGCTTATTACACACACACGCACTCTGCTTATTACACACACACACACACACACACACTCTGCTTATTACACACACACACGCACTCTGCTTATTACACACACACACACACACACTCTGCTTATTACACACACACTCTGCTTATTACACAGACACACACACTCTGCTTATTACACAGACAAACACACACACACACACAGCTTTAACCTTGCACACGAGCAGATCCGTTTCCTCGCAAGAGAAGCGTTCAGTTTTGCTTGCAAATTCCGCCATGTTTGTAGCAAATCCGTCACGGCGCGAGCGCAACTGGCTTTTAAAGGGAATGGGAGATGAGACTCTGATTGGTTTATTTCCCGTTACGCCCAAAACACACCCATTACTCATTAAGAGAATAGAGATGACCCTTTTAGATCATGTGCTGGGAGCGCCGACCATTTTTCCCGTCGTTAAACGAAAAGCAAAAGTGGATTCAGACGCCCTAAGTGCACTTAGACCATGAGCTTAGATCCTTAAAACGGGGCCCAGTATCTTCTATTCTTCTGGAACAAGAACAAATGTGGGCGGGGCTTGATTTTGTCTATGGGGAATTGATTGGATGATTGTGGTTTGCTATTGGCTGATCTCATGTGAGTGACAGGTTGCCCCGCCCTCATCATCAGAGAAGAGATGTCGCTGCGTCCCTTTACGTTAACAGAACCTCTGTGACCCGCAGTGGCCTGATCCTGACTCCCAGAATCCTGCTGGTGACCCACGACCTTCACACCAGACTCTTCCAGCAGTGGAACTACACGCTGGTGAACGAGAGCGAGTCTGACGGCCGGCGTACCATCGACTCGGAGGACCAGACACTCGTGAGCGAAACTCTGAGTCGGGTTCTTCGGCTCGGGCGTCTCCTCCTCAACACAGCAGAACACATGAAGGTGCGCAACATTAGACACACATCAAGACATCAAGAACTTGTCCTCAAGGAAAAAACATTTTAATATGTCATTTTGGTGATCAAAGATGAGTTTTAAGGGATACAGTTATTGACTACAGGGGGACTCTTTAAGAAGAGTCAGGGATGTGGATTCTCATGTGTGTGTGTGTGTGTGTGTGTGTGTGTGTGAACAGGGATCTACAGTGATTCCAGATGATGTCCTGCAGGACGAGTCAGATGTAATTCCTCCACAGGCCGCAGTGTGTCGTCTGGTCCAGATGGAGGCGCTGTTGAGTCCTGCGCGCTACATGAACACATATCATTCACCACTCCACCAGCCGCTGGACTCCGGTAACACACACACACACACACACACACACACACGCTGCCTAATAATGCAATGATAAAGACAATGTATAGTAACATGGCCTGTTTCACTGAATGTGTTCTGTCGTCTGTTGTGTGATCATTTAAAGGACATGTTTTCGGGAGTTTTCGTCCCACAACAGTGTAGGTTTGGATTTAGGGGAGGTATGACATCATGTTTTAACCCCTGCATGCGTGCATGTGAAGAAACGACCGTTTCAACCAAAGACAAACCACTTCTCAGATGTTTCTCCCGAGAAAAACACCCAATAATATGCAGCAAACAAAAATATATCTTCAGAGAATGTTTTGGTAACGTTATGAAAACGTTATTTCTGAAAGTTTTTTTCAGTTATGCAAATGTTACGAGAACATTCCATTTCATCATTCAAACATAATGTTACTTTTGAATGTTCTCTGAACGTTCCGAAATAAGTTGTTACATTTAAAAAAATGTTACATGAACGTCCAACTGAAAGATTTCAGAAAAAAAAAACATTCCATGAATGATGTACAAATATTATTGTGCAAATGTTTTGAGAACTTTATTAAAGACCAGGGGCCGGTTTCACAAACTATTATAGACCGGTCTATAGTGTTAGACAAGTCTACAATGTGCTCAAGGACTAGTCTAATGCAAGTTAGACTGTTTCACAAAAATAAAGACTGACTTAATTTAGACACCTTACCCCCAGGCTAACTTACCCCCAGACACCTTACCCCAGGCTAACTTACCCCCAGACACCTTACCCCCAGGCTAACTTACCCCCAGACACCTTCCCCCCAGGCTAACTTACCCCCAGACACCTTACCCCCAGGCTAACTTACCCGCAGACACCTTACCCCCAGGCTAACTTACCCCCAGACACCTTACCCCCAGGCTAACTTACCCCCAGACACCTTACCCCCAGGCTAACTTACCCCCAGACACCTTACCCCCAGGCTAACTTACCCCCAGACACCTTACCCCCAGGCTAACTTACCCCCACACATCTTACCCCCAGGCTAACTTACCCCCAGACACCTTCCCCCCAGGCTAACTCAGGTCTAAGACTCTGTTACCTTGGCAACCAGCAGTAACAATCAGTTACATTACAAACAGCCAAAAGAAAAGGGAAAATGGCTCATAATTTGAACATTTCTTCTTGTTACTACATTCTCCGCTAAATTTCCCAAGTAAAATGTCCTTGTAACTGTTATACTCCTCCAACAAACACATATGTTCCGCTCGGGTAAACTGCACTGAGCGGCTGAATGCGCTTACTCGATCCGCCATGTTTTTTTGTTTTGAAAAGTGTCTTATTTTACCCAGAATGCATTGCAGTGTAGTCCTACTTAAGATAGTCAGAGTCTTAAGTGCTTTGTGCAACGGTCTGATTTAGATGTCTATCTGAAGTCTGACTATCTACTATATCTAAGCCACAGTCAAAGTCTATCTGTGTGAAACCGGCCCCGGATAACTGGAAGAACTTTGTGCGTCTCATAAACTGATTCATTAAACTGACGAGTGTCGACTGATCGGGTCAGTTTTAGGAGAAACATCTGTAATAAAGTCACACATGATCTTTGGAGACTCGTTCAGCTCCAGCGCTGGTTTTATCATGACTCTGATTTTTGTTTATTCTCATCTGACCTCCAACTAACTCCATAAATCTTTCCATCAACCCACGCCTTCTCATTTCATCCAGTGTCGTCTAATAATGAACATTTCACTGCAAACGTCAATAATGCGTGTCATTTTTCTGTGTTCTGACAGAATCTGTGTGGCCTGCAGCGGAACATCTTCAGATCGCTTGAACAAATCTATTAATAAACAATTTCTTTCATATCTGAGCGTTTCAGTTATTTTACTTCAGAAAGTTTCTTTTCAAGCCAACATAAACTTAGTATTTTATTAATGCATGGTCTTATTGTGGATTATTTATTACTGACGTTATTGCAAAGAAACAAATGTTTGTCTTCGTAATCTTTCGTCAAAATGTAATTTTGTAACCTGCTTTTTTTCTTTTTTTAGAAGAAATTACTTATTATTAAATTTTGATTTGACTTCGCAAAAAATTATTTTTAGTTGTTTTAGTAAACAAACGTTCAGCTCTTTCATGAAACACCCGCTTTACACCAGGGTTATTATCTTTGACTAAAACTATTATAAACATGTTATTTGAAATAAAGCTGAAATAAAATTCAATATAAATATTAGTTGAAAAAGTTCAAATGAAAATTAGAAACGTTGCCTTGGCTGTAAACTGAAATAAGTTTAAGTTGAAGCACTAAAATAAAAAAAAACTATAACTAAAATAATAAATAAAACCTAGATAGCAATTAAAAAAAAAAAACTAATAAAATGACAAAAGCACATAAAAAAATTATTATAAACAAAAAATTATAATAAAAATAAAATAATGATACAACTAAAATAAAAACAATCAATTCCTGATGGATAATCATCTTTCTGTCAGAAATACTTCAAACAGACTACAGTAAAAACTCTGAATAAAATACATGTACCAATAGAAGTAATTAAAAATGATTGATTTTATTATTGAGCTCACATTCTG
>NC_138745.1:36809776-36819776 GCF_965113295.1 Leuciscus leuciscus | reverse complement strand
AAGGAGCAAAGCATTGTGGGAAACCCCAGGGGTCATAGGACAGTGCTCTCGATCTCCTCTTCTGAGTCCAGCAGAGACACTGAGTTCCAGTAGGGGGAGCCAGATCTCCCGGCCAGATCGACGCTTATTACGGGAACGTCCACATCACTCCACAAGTCTGGAGGGAGAAACACAACACTGTTAAACGAGGATAGAGGAAGTGTTTCAAAGCATCTGACAACTGTTCAAATCCTTCTAAACATGATATGAGAGGTGAAATTCACATCCAGTGACTGAAGACATTACAAACAAATATTATTCGCACCAAAAATAAACATTCTGTCATATATTCCCAGTCATCTGGAGTCACATGATGCTGTGTGTGAAGCTGAGCTGGGGTTCGACAGGGAACAGCAGGGGTGTGTGTTGATACGCTAACACACACATGTGAGATGGGTGAGCGAGTGTGTGTTTAAAGTGAAGGACGGATGGTGATGCGGATCACAGGGACACGCGAGAGCCATGCGGGACAGCGCCATGCGTTAGTGATGATGACGGGTGAGTTCACACACACACACACACACACACACACACACACACACTGCTTACCCTTCTGAGCCAAAGCCCACTGACCCCCGACCTCACACCGCTGCAAAACAACACAAAACCACCTGAACCCAACAGATGTGATATAACACACACACACACTCACACGTCTGTGTTCTCTTCGGCTCTGTTACAAACAGTCGACAGCAAATAATAACTAATTTCAGTCAATTTATAATCGTGTCAAGGCAATATAATAGTGCAATACGACGATATAACTTCATCTTCACGTCGGCTCAGATTATTAAAGGAAATCTCAGTATTAAAAAAATATGTATTCACACAGCTGTACTGTAAAAGAAAATTATATTATTATTTTTAAACACTACATTTGTTATTTCACAGTGAAATATTATAATAGCAATATTTCTTCTTTTATTTACTGATAATAATAATAATTAGTAATATAATATTATTATTATTTTAGTCATATTGATATATTATCAAGATTTTGGCCAAATTATGCAGTCTTACAAACACAGATTATTTTTAAATCACATTTTAAAACAAAAATAATAATCATTATTATTTTTATAGTCATATTGTTGTACAATAAAAAAGTGCCTATATTATGCTATTATTAATAAAGGCTTCTAATGTAGTTTAGAGTCTCCTACAATAGTTCTACATGCATGTAAAGTCAAACACACTGTAATGTCCTCATAATCTCCACTGCAGCTTCAGCTCTTTCCTCTCAGTGTCTGAAACACTTCCATCAAAGATTCAGTCTCTAAGCTCCGCCTCTCTGAGAGCTGCTCTGCTCTGATTGGTCAGAAAGCAAACGCTCATTATCATATCTGAATCTCAGCTCTTGATCACAGTGATACGAACAGTGACGATGGCGTGGGTTTAACCGTATCAATCTCAGAAAACAAACAACACAAACCAAACTCCTCCAGTCTCAGATACACTACAGTGTTTGAGGGCGGAGCTAAGAATTGCGAGATTTAAAGTACCTTTTTTATTTTTTATTCTGTGGCGGAAACAAGTTTCCATAGTTTGTGAATGTAAAAGGTCTGCAAAGTCAGAATTTTGAGTTTATATCATGCAGATCTGACATAAAAAGTCAGAATTGCCAGATGTAAACTCGCAATTGTGAGATAAAAAGTTGCAATTATCTTTTAAAATGTTTTACTCCGTGGCGGAAACAAGCTTCCATAACAAACAGCTCTATTATTCATGAAAGGTAATATTGGAAAAGCTTAATAGGAGGATAGAATCCCTCTGAGCTCTGCATGTGCTCACGCTGACAGCTGTACCTGTAGACATGCTCTCCGCCGCTGCCAGCCCGTGCAGACCCGCGTGCTCCTCCTGCTCCTCCTGCTCCTGCGGACTCAGACCGGGACTCGGACCGGCGCCGGGGGGCTGTGGGGGGGGCAGGTTGGGTCTGTGTCGGGGGGGTTTGGCCGTGGGTCGGGATCTGGGCAGGGTGCCGGTCAGCGCAGGCGGGGACGAGAGTGTGTGTCCGTGTCCCGGAGAGCTCTGGGAGTAGCTGAAGCTGTATAATGACGGAGTGCTGGGAGGAGTCGGAGACAGACTCACCGGAGACGGACCCGGAGACACATCCGGAGGAGAAAACACACTCTTGGGAGGGATGGGGGCCAGCTTTTTGGAAACTGAAAGAAAAAGAAAGAATTCGGTTTTCTAGGTGCTAAAAAAAATTACATTCTGGAGGGAAAGTGTTTGCATATTAATTTTTATTTTTTATTTACAGTCACTATCTATTCATGCACAAGCTAAATATGGCTGAAGTATTAAAGGTAAAGTGTATATAGATACTAAAAATTATAATTTAGAGGATGATGAAATAAAATAGAAATATGATTCATATTTTAGCTGCTAAAAATGTATATTTTGGAGGGAAAGTTGAAAATTTTAAATATTAAATATGAAAATGTGCATATTAATAAAAAAATAATAATAAAAAAAATCACTTGAAATGCATTGCTGTTTTATTTCCAGTCACTTTCTATTCATGCACAAGCTAAATATGGCTGTAGTATATATAAATAAATAAATGTATATAGATACTAAAAATGATCATTTAGGGGCTGGTGAAATAAATAGAAATATGATTAATTAAAAAAAATGAATCCTTTTAGCTGCTAAAAAAATGAAGCTGAAATGCATCGATTACTATTTTCAATGCATTACTATTTTATCATGTTGCTTGTTTTGTCTAGTCATGCACACGCTGAACACACACCTTTACGCAGTGTGTGAGGACTCTGGTCTGAGAGCTGGATCTGTCCACCAGAGGGAGCTGTTGGTGAGATTCCTCTTTGACCAATCACAGGCGAGAGCTCCTTATTCTTCTGAGTGCTGATGACAGAAACACAAACATCCATTAACCACACCCACACCCACACCCATGCACACACACACACACACACACACACACACACACGCACACACACACCACAGTCTCAGCTATGACTTTTGAACATTAAAATGAATAAACCTCCAAACTGAAATCGTGTATTTTTGGCAACACATTTGTTCCCAGAATTGAGGTAAATCTCCACTTATTGATGTTGGGAAAAAAACAACAACAAATAGGTAAGTAATAATCACATCAAGTGTATGCAGATACCAAAAAAAAAAAACATTTCAGAAAGAGATATCCATGCTAGTGTGGCAGCAGGTCAAAAGCAAAGATAAAAATCCCTGAATTTGCCAGCTGGGATTTTTGCTGTTATTAATGCATAAAGCAGCGCAGGGAAAGACTGAAGAAAATCTTCTTGAGCATAATCATAACAGAAGAGTTATGAATGCTAATATTAATGTTACTGTACTGAAAACTTTATTTTTAAATAACTGAATGTAACAGTTAATATAAAGGCCCCGATATACATTTTGTTCACTGGCCTCTGAACTCCCATTGGTCCGTGTGGTGATGATGTAATATGTGGGCGTGGCTCGGAGGCTCCGCCTTCTTTGAGGTGTAAATTTCCGGTTCATTTCTTCAGACGCGAGTAAAACATGAAGACACTGGAGAGACGCTTTATTGTGAAACTGAAGTCGTGAAGCGACACTGACACTGTTTTTCATGTTTAATACGGTAAAAGCTGCTGCTTTAAAGTAATATTATGTATTAATAAACGTAACGTGACTTGATTGAATCTCAGAGCTGCTGCAAACATATCCGCATCGCTACGATCAGATGCTTTCTGAACAGCTGTTTTCTCATTTTTGTTGTGCGTTTATTTTGTTATTGAGAGAAAAGTGTGCAGCACATATTTACATATTCATCAAAGTCCCCCTGTAATCAAAAAATGTATCCCTTAAAACTCATCTTTGATCAGCAAAATTAAATATTTAAATGTTTTTTTCCTTTAAAAAAAATCTTCATGCCTTAAAACATCTTGAATGTAACCCGACACCCTCGCCTCATTTAGTATGCGCGGTTAATATGCAAATTCACCCCGCCTCCACTCACTCACTCAGCTCAGAGATCCACTGGTTGACGATCACACGTTGATCTGATTGGTTACAAGGTAGTTTGTGACGTCAGAAACACCAGCGATTTCAAAGCGTGTGTTTGAGACTGTCTTTGGTTCACTGCAGTTTTAAGGAGGAAATACTCAGCAATGCTGTCGACTTATGAACTTACACATGGTTTGTGTTAAAGCGTATTAATAACACCACATAGACACATAAACTACATTAAAAGCTGGATTTACACCACAGGGGGACACTAACTACAGTAGTTAGTTGGCTAACTAAGGTATAGAATGAAAAAGACATTTACTGTGAGTATATCAGGGCATATTTGATAATTATCTTGCGATTGTTGAGCATAACTGGTGATCTCTGATGGTGATCAATAATATTTAAAGTCAGAAGCTTCAAGTTATGGCGTCGCAAACTTAAGGCGAGACACAGCAGGCAAAGACATCTTTTTTTTTTTTACTGGTCAATTTTGAGATTTTGGGATATTTGTCTTCAATAGCACGTCTTCTTTCAGACTTGTGGTGAAAAAAAGTCCGAAATACACATTTAGGTGTTTATTTTACTACACTTTGTCTGTTTGCGTCTGTAGATTTCTCATAAATTCAACAAAAGTTGGCGTTCTTAATCCTCCCGCTGCTCCACGATCTCTGTCTGCTCCCTGTCATCACACACACCGCTGGATAGCTCTCTCTCTCCTGTACAATCCTGTCGGATCCAAATATGGTCATTTCCTTTTTATCAGCAACCAATCGTGAAAGTAAAAGGGCTGAATGCGCAATCTCATTGGCTGATGATAAATCTTTAAAGCCCGTTTTCTCAAAATGACTTTTCTCTCATTCTCCAAGTCCGAAATCTCCACTTCAGTCGCACCGATATACACCAAACTCTCCAGTCTTGTACCTAGTTATATTATGAAGACATTTACAGAGGGATTTGTAAATATATTATTCCTAGCCTGATTTATATAACATTTTATTCCAAAACACATGGCGAAAATCATTTTTTTAAGGCTATTGACAGTATATTCTGATTTACAGGATAACAAAAGTAGATATCCATAAATCCCTCTGTAATTTTTTTCCCCATCTAATATGTGAACACCATGAAAAAATAATTTTAACCTGGCTTTATCCAATACTCAAGATTTAGTTTTTTTAAATATATGCAAATTAGCGCATATTTAATTAGATATAGCCTAATTTGCATATTTAAACATTAAATTACAGAAAGCTTGTAATACATTTTTTTCTCATCTTAATGTAGGTAATCAACTATGAATGTTTCATGGTGATATCTGCTAGTTAAAAAAATTTCCCTATTCACCTGTAGTGTCTCGCCTTAACGAAGTCGACCCAAAATTGGTTCAGAGGCTGTGTATCTCGGCCAAAGTTTAATCAATCAAAACAAAAATTGGTACGCTTCATCAGAACCATGATTCGAGGGGCCATGCCAAATTTGGGAACAGCGCCACCAACAGGTCATGAGATCTGGAAAATGGCTCTTTTGGCCAAAGACTTTTGAAATGTATTCAAGAAAGGTTCAATTGGCATATTACCTATGCGCTCTGAGTCCTCTCTCTGGATTACCGGCCCACGGTGGCGGAGCGTGAGGGCTAAAGTTCGGATAGCAGGGGTCGTGGCGGGGCAGAACGAGCGGGGGTTTGATGTACACGGGCGGGGGGGTCGCGTGCGGGGGGCAGGGGTCAGAGGTCAGCGAGCCCTGTTTGGGCAGGTGCAGGACACTGGGTTTAGGGTTGGAGTTGATGTCCAGAGAAGTGGAGGACAGGAGGAGTGGAGAGCGGGGGAACACCGGGAGAGAAACACACTCGGGACCGGGACGAGGGAGAGAGAACGAGGAAGAGGAGGAGGAGGAGGAGAAGGAAGAAGGGAACGGGTATGGAGGAGGCGGCCTCTCCTCCTCAGGGGACCGGCACACGACACAGGACTCCCGATAATCCTCTGAGCTGCAAACATGTTCAAGGTTGACAGATAAAAAAGGACTGAGAGCAGGAGGAGCTGTCGTGTCTGTGGGATTCAGCCATCAGGAATATTCTGGGATCCATACGTTCAGCTCCATCAACAGCTTTTCTGTGGCGACGTTATATTAATCAATTATAATTAAATAAATAATTAAGAAATATTATTCAAAATTAAAATATAAAAAATGTATTTACATTAATAAATATTAAGAATTAAATTAGAAATATTGATTTATTGATTCAGTGCTCAGGAATATTCTGGGATCCATACGTTCAGCTCCATCAACAGCTTTTCTGTGGTGACGTTATATTAATCAATTGTAATAAAACATTTTTTTTAAAGTGTCAAGTATTTATTTATTTACATTAATGAATTAATATTAAGAATTAAATTAGAAATATTGATTTATTGATTCAGTGCTCAGGAATATTCTGGGATCGATACGTTCAGCTCCGTCTCTACAGTGCAGACATACTTCAATTAATTATATGAATACAATTAATATTTATTCATGTTAATTAATCATTGATTTAGTGATATTATTAATAAATTATAATTAATATTTGTAAGCATTAATAATTAAAATAGTGTTATTGATATTAATTATTATTTAATTAATTTAAATAATTAAATAATTAATATTAATTATTAAATTAGAAATAGTTATTAATATAATCATAATTATTTGATTGTGAATTAAAATACTAAATATAAAAAAATATATTAATAATTTGAGAAATATTTTTTATATCAATAATTCATTGACTATTTACACAAATAATAAATGTTAAAAATATTAATCATTAATATTATTATTTATTCATATTAATTAATCATTGATTTAATTATATAAATTAATGTAAATTACTAATTAATTATAATTAAATTATTAATAAATAAATAAATATGATTTAATTAATAATTTTTTATCATTAAGTAATTATTTATTTATAATTAATATAGAATATTAATAAACATTAATACAAATGATAATAATAAATAATTAATTTTGGAATATTTCTTAATATCAATAATTGATTGTAATTAAACAATACATAGTAAATAGAGGAATAGTTCAAACACTGAGAAAGAGATTCAGTGAATAATGACTAAACACACAGGTTTGGAAAAACATGATGATAACTAGTGATCACACTAGTAAAACAATATCAACAATGATATCTGGTGTCTGAATAATGTTTGGTTTGACTGTATAATATGACGTCGTCTCAGTTTACCTGGTCCTATCGCTGCTGATTGGGGGCGGAGTCTGTGAGGGGGAGGCGGAGACATCGTCCGTTTGGTCGGGGTTCAGCGAATCACAGAGCGGCTGAACGCTGGGAGGCGTCGACGAACTCTTACGGGACGATGAGGAACCTCTTCGAGAAACCCACGAAGTGTCCATCACTCGCACTCCCATACTGCAACGGGGCAGACACACGGCCAATCAGATCCCTCGAAACAAGCCTAGTACTACACTACTGTTCAAAAGTTCGGCGTCAGTAAGAAATGAATACTTTTATTCAGCAAGGACACATTAAATTGATCAAAAGTGACAGTAAAGATGTTTATAATGTTATAAAAGATTCTATTTCAAATAAATGCTTTTAAATGTTCAATTCATCAAAGAATCCGGAAACACTAATGTATCAGTTTAGTATTAGAGTGATTTCTGAAGGATCATGTGACACTGAAGACTGGAGTAATGATGCTGAAAATTCAGCTTTGATCACAGGAATAAATTACACTTTACTGTATATTCACAGAGCGAACAGATGATCTACATTACAATAATATATCACTATTTTACACAGTATTTTTGATCAAATAAATGCAGCCTTGATGAGCAGAAGAGACTTTTTTCAAAAACATACCAACTTTTGAACAGTGGTGTTTGAGTAATGTACAAAATATAGCAGATTTGGGACATGAAAAATGTTAATATGCCATAATTCATGTCACTTTATCAACGCTCCTCACAAGAATCCTTGAAGAAACACAAACACCGAAAGCGTTTGCAGGAAATCAGGAAAGCACAGAAGGAGACAGAAGCTTCACCGTACCTTTGAATCTTCCTAATGCTGCATTAGTGGGATAAAAGCAGAAGCATCAGTGATTCAAACCCAAAGCAGTGAGGAGAGGACACACGAGCGGCGCCACACACTCTACGGACCCGTCTTTCTTGTAGAACTCCAGCATCATGTTGTCGGTGGCCACGCTGAGGGGTCGCCGGCTCTGGTCCGAAAGCCTGCGATCTGATTGGTCAATGGGCTGTCTGCGATCTGATTGGTCCATGTCCGGCGAAGGCGTGGAGCTGTAGTTGGCGTTGTGATTGGTGTGGACGGGGCTGCCGTAGTTGCCCGTCACGTTGAACTCGATCTCTGCAAACAGAACCGGTTTTCATTAAGATACATAACTCAGACGTACTGTATATTATTACATAAGGCTGGAACAAAATATCGTGTCACAGTATATCACAATTCAAAAATGCATCAATATGTATCACGGATATAGGTATAGTTCACCCAAAATTAAAATTACTGTGAGGAAAAAATCATGTTTACAGAGTTTTAGTGTCAGTACTGCATTAAACTACTATATAATATTGAATATAATGTATATGTATTTCTGCAAACAACCGGCTTTCATTAACAGGGAACGTACTTTTTTGGTTTTCAAGAACTAGAATCAGAGATCGTTCTTAACAAACAATATCTTTAGGATTTTTTAAACTCAAATTATACAGATATAAGGCATCCAAAATACAACTTACAACGTGTTTAATAATATATACTAATACAAAGTTTATAATGGCTATTATTGTTCAATAACAAAATATTTTGTATTATAATGTTGGCGTACTTCGTATCGAGAAAAGGTCTGATGGGGGTTTATCAGACGTGTTCATTTTGTGTGAAAAGATTGTATATGTGTGTTTTTTTTTGTTATATATCAATATTTAAATAAGTCAAGCACTTTCAAGTACCTCTTCGTAATTATGGCTGTTTTCAAGGATTTTCCAGGACTTAAATATCAAAAAGGCAAATTCAAGTACTTTAAGCACCTTGTACAACATATAATATACCTTAAGCAACATATGTTACATAATTCAGACGTACTGTATATTATTACATAGGGCTGTCACAATGTATCGTGTCACAATATATCGCAATACAAAAATGCATCAATATGTATCGTGTATAGTTAAGTTTAGTTATAGACTAAATAAAAAATTCTGCGTGAGAAAAAAATTCAAGTTTACAGAGTTTTAGTGTCAGTACTACAGTAAACTACTATATATAAATGTTGAATATAATGTATAATAATGTAATGGGGGAATATCTGTGTGTCCTGATAATACCAGATATCCAGTAAAAGTGTCCTACATTATTTTAAATATATCAGTGACAGTGAAAGCATATTCATCTACAATAATTCAGTATTTTCAGCTTCAGAATCATGAATATTGTTATTCTGGCGTCTCTATTGTCCTGCTTTGGGTTTCAGCACCAAGTCCAAGACTATTCATTTACACACACAATGTAGAACTAAATCTAGCATTTTAATCAATTGTTCATTTTTTGTAAACATTTTACCAAATGTCTTGGAGTATGGCAGTAATATGGTATCGTGAGTTCAGGATCGTGACATGTATCGAATCGTGACATGAGGGTATCGTTACACCCCTATTATGATATTTAACACGTCTAATAATAATCTTTTGAGGTTATTCATGGTCTTGTTAACTATAGTGTCTCACCTCCAGGGAAGAACCAATCAGCATGCTGGATAATGGGCTCGATGATCCCGACGATCTGCAGCGAGACCGTGGTCATCATCTCCGTAATGTTCCTGATCGACACACACGAGTGAGAAGTGTGTAAACATGCTGAAGGTGTGTGTGTGTGTGTGTGTGTGTCAAGTCCCCTTTATTTATACAGTGCTTTTTACAGCACAGAGTGTTTCAGAGCAGCTTTACAGAG
>NC_138745.1:36792276-36799776 GCF_965113295.1 Leuciscus leuciscus | reverse complement strand
CATACAGACACACACACACACACACACACACACACACACACACACACACACACACACACACACTCACTCACACTCACACTCACACTCACATACAGACACACAGACACACACACACACACACACACACACACAGACACAGACACAGACACAGACACACACAGACACACACACACACACACACACACACACACACACACACACACACACACACACACACACACACACACAAACAAAGTGTGTTCAATACAGAGCAAGAGTAATATCAAGCCTCTTACTCAGCAGTTTTCCTCTTACGTCTGGTGGAGATGTGAAGAAGCCTTCTCTTCCACATGATGAGCACACACTGAGTGAGTGTGAGTGTGAGTGTGAGTGTGTGTGTGTGCGTGTGTGTGAGAGTGTGAGACAGACTGAAAGGTAGAGAAAACTGATGTTGTCAGGAATGAGACCAGACCGGCTGGTACAAGAGCTACTGTAAACTCACTGTTTATCTTTCAGACACACACACACACACACACGCACACACACACACACACACACGCACACACGTGCACTTTCAGAATGAGCACACACACACAAAATATTGGGGGATATTTTGGGGATATTTAATTTAATTTTATCAATCAATAAATTCCTCTTGAAACAAACTTTGTTGTATTATTTTAATTTAATACTGTGAAGCTGCTTTGATACAATCTGTATTGTGAAAAGCGCTATACAAATAAACTTGACTTGACACACGTGCACACACACACACACACACGCACACACACACACACACGCACACACGTGCACTTTCAGAATGAGCACACACACACACGTGCACACACACACACACACACACACACGCACACACGCACACACACACACACACGTGCACTTTCAGAATGAGCACATACCACAGACCTCTATACAGCAATATATAGTATTTATAAAACAGTATATATATTATAAATACTACAGAATAACACAAACACACAGAAATATTACTGCATTTTATAATACAAATATAAATATTTAATATTTTGCAAATGAGGATGTCCTTTGGAAACACTAAAATTATACACACACTGAACATCAGAGGTTTGGGGTTGATAAGATTTTTTAATGTTTTTGAAAGAGTCACTTATTTGATCAAAAATACAGTAAAAACAGTGAAATATTATTAGAATGTAAATCATCTGTTTTCTATGTGAATATACAGTAAAGTGTAATTTATTCCTGTGATCAAAGCTGAATGTTCAGCATCATTACTCCAGTCTTCAGTGTCACATGATCCTTCACAAATCACTCTAATATGATGATTTGATGATCAAGAAACATTTATGATTATTATCAATGATGAAAATGTCATATTTCTGTGGAAACTGATACATTTTGATGAATAGATGTGAGTTTGTGATTGTGTGTGTGTATGTGTGTGAAACTCTGTGTGTGTGTGTCAGTCATTGTGTGTGTGTGTGTGTGTGTGTGTGTGTGTGTGTGTGTGTGTGTGTGTGTGTGTGTGTGTGTGTGTCTGTGTGTCTGTATGTGAGTGTGTGTGAAACTCTGTGTGTGTGTGTCAGTCATTGTGTGTGTGTGTGTGTGTGTGTGTGTGTGTGTGTGTGTGTGTGTGTGTGTGTGTGTGTGTGTGTGTATGTCAGTCATTGTGTGTGTGTGTGTGTGTGTGTGTGTGTGTGTGTGTGTGTGTGTGTGTGTGTGTGTGTGTGTGTGTGTGTGTGTGTGTGTCGGTCATTGTGTGTGTGTGTGTGTGTGTGTGTGTGTGTGTGTGTGTGTGTGTGTGTGTGTGAATCCCTGATATCTTGACACACGCGCGCACACACAAACACACACACACACACACACACACACACACACACACACACACACACACACATCATGTTCCGTGTTGCTCCTGTAGGAGGCGCACTGACACCTGCCAGTAACTGAGTGACACTGAAGGACTGAAGGCATGAATGAACAAATAAATTGTGGAAGTTTGAGAACAGCAATGAACAATCTTCACAGAAGCAGCTGATACTGAAGATCAGAGGAAAATTATGAAGTTGTGAGTGATAGCTAATTTAAGTTCTGAGTTTTATTAATATATTGTTTACATCTATGAATTCCAACAATCAGTCCCTGAAATCTAAAGGAAATCTGCGCGATCAAAAGAGTTCGGGTAGTTTTGACTTATTAAGGGTTTTTAATCCATTTTGGCCTTCACCTCAACTAGTCTGACAATCTCTTGCATAACACACACACACACACACACACACACACACACACACACACACAACACACACACACACACTTAAAGGGATACTCCACTTTAAAATGAAAATTCTGTCATCATATACTCACTCTCATGTTGTTTCAAACCTGTATGAATTTCTTTCTTCTGCTGAAAAAATATATACTATGGAAGTCAATGGTACCAGAAACTGTCTGGTTACTGACAATCTTCTAAATATCTTCCTTTCTGTTCAGCAGAAGAAAGACATTCATACAGGTTTGAAACAACATGAGAGTGAGTATATGATGACAGAATTTTCATTTTTAAGTGGAGTATCCCTTTAATGGAACAGAGGCATGTGTGTTTAAAGTGTGTCATGAACCATTAGACACAATACAACCAACTGTGTGTGTTTGTGTTCACTTCATGGACAGGAAAGACAAGTTCTTAAAACACACACATAAATAATACAGAATGCACACAAGATTAATCACAGGCACACACAGTCTCTCTCTCTCTCTCTCTCTCTCTCTCACACACACACACACACACACACACACACACACACACACACACACACACACACACACTCTCTTGTACATCTATCTTTATGAGGACATTCATTGACACAATGCAATCTCTAGCCGCTTACCCTAACCTTACCCATCACAACTAAGTGCCTAACCCGACCCCTGATCCCAAACCGACCCTTGACCTCATTATAACCTCATCCCTAAAACCAAGTCTTGAGCCTCAAACAGGCCTTTAAAGGCTCTCAGAGACTGAGGACCGGCCAACATGTCCTCACTTTACTCTCTCTGTCCTCACTCCAGTGGTCTAAAACTCAAACTGGTCCTCACAAAGATAGTTGTACAAGTACACACACACACACACACACACACACACACACTCTCTCACACGCACACAGTAATCCAGGCAGCCTTGAACAGCTCTATAAGATTTAAATCCCTGATAGACACAGCACACACTGTATATTAGAGATGCTCAATTATACGCAAAGGCATCAATCATGCATTATGGATTGAAACATCAACCTTTTTTAAAGTGCCTATATTATGCTATTATTAAAGGCTCATAATGTAGTTTTAGAGTCTCCTACAATAGTTCTACATGCATATAAAGTCAAAAACACTTTAATGTCCTCATAATCTCCACTGCAGCTTCAGCTCTTTCCTCATCAAGGATTCAGTCTCTCTAAGCTCCGCCTCTCTGAGAGCTGCTCTGCTCTGATTGGTCAGAAAGCAAACGCTCATTATCATATCTGAATCTCAGCTCTTGATCACAGTGATACGAACAGTGACGATGGCGTGGGTTTTACCGTATCAATCTCAGAAAACAGCGTCTTCTCCACACGAACAACACCAACCAAACTCCTCCAGTCTCAGATACACTACAGTGTTTGAGGGCGGAGCTAAGAGATGCTGATCAGCCAATCAGGACCACAGGCTGACATTATGCAAATGAGTTAAAATTCTACGCAGGTTCAGCAGGAAGTGAGACTGAATTACTGACGACTCGTTTCAGGCTAAAATAAATAAATAAATTAATATAGGCTATTAGATTAAAAATGAAAAGTAGAAAATGAAATAAAATAAAAAATACATCTAAATAAATAATAACATGTTGTGGTGCACTTCCACAATCTACTGAACTCTACTAAAATGTATTTAATACATATAAATCACTGGTGGGGAGTGAATTTGAGCTTTTATGAATTTATAACACTAGAGCATTATTGCAAAATGCAACAATATAATTGTTGGAAACCAAAATTGTAATTTGTTTAATTAATTAATTAATTTATGTATAGTTGTGGATTAATACTGAATTAAAAATGCATTATTATAGCATACTGTTTCATATAATATTTTATAAACAATAATAGTCTACATATACAGCCATTAGAAATAACTCTCTATTGTGACATCTCAGATTCTACACACACACACACACACACACACACACACACACACACACACACACACACACACACACACACACACACACACACACACACACACACACACTAACTCAGCTATTGCACAAACTTCTGTTGTTTATATAGAGCTAGTCACAGTGACAGCTGACCATGACATCATCTGAGATATTAAACAAACGCAATATAATTCATCATAAACTACATCACGTCTGGATGCTGGCGACTCTCGTAGAGCAGAACTGGACCACAACATTTACTGATCAGGAAAATGAGTCCATGTTTATGATCCTCCACCATAAAGATGTTCCAGCAGAAGACCAAACACACGTCAGCTGGTCTAGCGGTCGGAGTATCACTGGTGTTTGCTCTACACTGTCATTTACAACCTTTCCCTGACTTTCCCTTTACAGTCATTCATGATTAAACACAATTATATGGAGAATACACAAGCATTTGTAGTCAATTAGATATTTTAGAGCAGAGTAAAAAATATAAGATTTTATTCATTTTCCTGACTTTTCCTGACCTTGAAATCTTTCTACACCTTTTGACAAACGATTTTGGGGTTAAAATAAAATAAAAAACCCAAAAGAGTTGTTTTCGTAGATTGTGTTTTAAAGTTTATTTTGTCCTCCTGCACTGGAAGAGCTTTCCATGTTTTAAGTATCAACAAGCTAAAAACAATTAAAGGTGCAGTAAGTGATTTCTGAGAAACACTGTTTATATTTGACATCATCCCAAACAGACACGCCCCTCCCTTCATTGCTCCGCCCCCAAAATGCACGAATACACAATGCAAGAATGGATGTCTCTTTATCATAGCTAAAGGGAAGCAAAATAATGGTTTGACGTGAAGATGCATGAGTGGACACGCCCCCTACTGCAGATTGGCTTACTCTCTCTCCTCCCCCATCATGAGTGGACACGCCCCCTACTGCAGATTGGCTTACTCTCTCTCCTCCCCCATCATGAGTGGACACGCCCCCTACTGCAGATTGGTTTACTCTCTCTCCTCCCCCATCATGAGTGGACACGCCCCCTAATGCAGATTGGCTTACTCTCTCTCCTCCCCCATCATGAGTGGACACGCCCCCTACTGCTGATTGGCTCACTCTCTCTCCTCCCCCATCATAAGTGGACACGCCCCCTGCTGCTGATTAGCTCTCTCCTCCCCCATCATGAGTGAACACGCCCCCTACTGCTGATTGGCTCACTCTCTCTCCTCCCCCATCATGAGTGAACACGCCCCCTACTGCTGATTGGCTCACTCTCTCTCCTCCCCCATCATGAGCGGACACGCCCCCTAATGCTGATTAGCTCTCTCCTGCCCATCATGAGTGGACACGCCCCCTACTGCTGATTGGCTCACTCTCCCCCACTCTTTTTTTAAATCCTTGATATTTCCAGGTTTTTCACGTCTGTGGGAATTCTGTCTACTGGACTTTTCTGAGTATGAAGTTATAAAATCTGCTTTGCCGATGTGTCACAGCTCTGCATCAGATCTGTCTTCATACAGCTGGGTGGAGTGAACACACACACACACACACACACACACACACACACACACACACACACACACACACACACACACACACACACACACACACACACACACACACACACCCCCGTCGGATGAGCTAAAGCATGTCACCACCGATTAACCAGCAGCGTGAGGTTAGCACGCTATTTCCATCAATCCACACAGAGGTTTGTGTGTGACAGTGAATTACGTAAAGTGATTTCTAATGCGTGTAATCTGATTAAAGGTGAAACTCACCTGCTAACTGTGACTGTGTGTGTGTGTGTGTGTGTGTGTGTGTGTGTGTGTGTGTGTGTGTGTGTGTGTGTGTGTGTGTGTGTTTTCCCACAGTGAGCGCTCATGAAAGGCAGGTGTGGTTCACATTAGCACACAAACATACCGTCAGAACCGTGCCTGAGATCTCAGCGTCTCTGATTCACACTTGAAAAACACCCAACACACACACACACACACACTGAAAAACACCCAACACAACACACACACACACACACACACACAGGAAAACACCCAACACACACACACAGGAAAACACACACACACACACTGAAAAACACCCAACACAACACACACACACACACTGAAAAACACCCAACACAACACACACACACACACACACTGAAAAACACCCAACACAACACACACACACACACTGAAAAACACCCAACACAACACACACACACACAGGAAAACACCCAACACAACACACACACGGGAAAACACCAGTGATGCGTCTCAAAGTTAATTCTCATTAATAGAGTCACAAGCAGCTCAGATTCACATGACGCTTCGCATTACAGCATCCTGCAGACAGAGAGAACACACACACCCATTCTCCTGAGACACACACACACCCATTCTCCTGAGACACACACACAGTCTCGACTCACACTCACACACACACACACACACACACTCACAGGTAAAACAGAGGGATATTTATAGCTCGATGTCTGTCTTCACACATCATTTACTGAGACGCCGGACACTTAAAAATATTTATATTCAAGCATTATATTCATGTGTGTGTGAGTGAGTGTATGTGAATGTGAGAGTGTGTGTGCTGTGTGTGTGTGTGTGTGTGTGTGTGTGTGTGTGTGTGTGTGTGTGTGTGTGTGTGTGTGTGAGAGAGAGAGAGAGAGTGAGAAAGTGTGTGTGTGAGGTAGACGTGAGTTTGATATGATTCCCTTTCACACACACACACACACACACACACACACACACACACACTCTCACACACACACTCTCTCACACACACACACTCTCACACACACACACTCTCACACACACTCACACACACACTCACACTCTCTCTCACACACACACACACACACACACACACACACACACACACACACACACACACACACACACACACACACACACACACACAGGGAGGAGAGGAAAGTCTGGAGGAGTAAATCAGATCAGCAGAGAAGCTCAGTAAACTGGGTCAGATCTCCCGGCTGGAGCTGACGAGAGAATAACCAGAGGAAACACAGACACACTCAGATGATGGACATCATCACATCACAGGTTATGGAGGAGAGGCTCTGAGTCTGGCAGCAGATGAGGGTGTTTGATGAGTTTAGTGGGTTATTTCAGTGTCACTCTCTCAGCTGGTCATTAACCGACACATAATCATGTCTGAGTCGAGATGATCATTAAAAAAACTTTTTTTATCTTCATAAAAATCATAAAATTCATAAAAAACGTATGGCGAGTTACTTAATTTGTAATCTTAGTGTATTCATATTGATTTCAAACATTATCATACAAGCTTTGATTTAA
>NC_138745.1:36777276-36782276 GCF_965113295.1 Leuciscus leuciscus | reverse complement strand
ACTGCGAATAATGAGTTTAACTGCGAATAATGAGTTTAACTGCGAATAATGAGTTTAGCTGCGAATAATGAGTTTATTAACTGCGAATAATGAGTTCATTAACTGCGAATAATGAGTTTATTAACTGCGAATAATGAGTTCATTAACTGCGAATAATGAGTTCATTAACTGCGAATAATGAGTTTAACTGCGAATAATGAGTTTATTAACTGCGAATAATGAGTTTAACTGCGAATAATGAGTTTAGCTGCGAATAATGACTTTATTAACTGCGAATAATGAGTTTATTGACTGTAAATAATGAGTTTATTAACTGCAAATAATGAGTTTATTAACTGCGAATCATGAGTTTATTGACTGTAAATAATGAGTTTATTTTATTAACTGCGAATCATGAGTTTATTAACTGCGAATAATGAGTTGAGTTTATTAACTGCGAATCATGAGTTTATTGCGAATAATGAGTTGAGTTTATTAACTGCGAATAATGAGTTTATTAACTGCTAATAATGAGTTGATTAACTGCGAATAATGAGTTTATTAACTGCTAATAATGAGTTCATTAACTGCGAATAATGAGTTTATTAACTGCTAATAATGAGTTTATTAACTGCGAATAATGAGTTTATTAACTGCTAATAATGAGTTCATTAACTGTGAATAATGAGTTTATTAACTGCTAATAATGAGTTCATTAACTGCGAATAATGAGTTTATTAACTGCGAATCATGAGTTTATTGAGTTTATTAACTGCGAATCATGAGTTTATTAACTGCGAATAATGAGTTTGTTAACTGCGAATAATGAGTTGAGTTTATTAACTGTGAATAATGAGTTTATTAACTGTGAATAATGAGTTGAGTTTATTAACTGTGAATAATGAGTTGAGTTTATTAACTGTGAATAATGAGTTGAGTTTATTAACTGCGAATAATGAGTTTATTAACTGCGAATAATGAGTTTATTAACTGCGAATAATGAGTTTATTAACTGCGAATAATGAGTTTATTAACTGTGAATAATGAGTTTATTGGGTCTATCATTCATGAAAAGCATATTGAATAATAGTAAACGAGTCAGACGAACTGCTGTTTGGATACTTTATAATATTTTTATGTGCACAAAATTCCAAGTCGTCCAAATCACCGACTCAATGATCCGTTCATAACAAATCTCAAGTTGATAAAAGACTTTATAAGTGATTTTACAGTGAATAAAGACTTCAGCGCATACATTTGGGTCCATTCGTCAGGCAACGCATCTTTAAATCTAGTGCATCAGTCATATTTTATGATGCTTTCATGGTGTTTATGGAGCTTAACGGATGAAATATCAGTGCTGTGTGAGATCCTTCAGACAAACTCTCCTCTTGTCTCGTTTGGAGGAAAGAAAGACACACAACTGACATGAGGACAAAAGACGGCAAGGATTCTTGAGCGTCTCATTCATCAGCTCGGCTGTGGAAACGCTTCAGCTTTGTGGAGTCTATATTCTCACACACACACAATAGCCGGAGGAGATCGATGTCACAATCAGCTACGGCTGGAGCCAAAGCGATATAACCTGTTAATAATGACACATACACTACATTAAAATCTTTGAGAGAGTAATGAAAGCCATATGTGGAGTATAATGGTGTAAAGCTTGGCTAATGACTGAGGGTAATCAGAGGTCAGACTGAACTGTAAATCATCTAATAATGCTGTTTATTTACACTGAGGCATTTTAATTTCAGCCTTTAGGGACTCAAAACGAGCCTGAGACTTTAACTAACCCAAAACTTGTTTGATTGCTTTTATTATGTGATTCTGCCGGCTTGATCTAGCTGTACGCTGCTATTAATAAAACATCCAGTTTCCAGCAGGTTTGTCTGCTTTGCCTTTGTCCTAAAGTTTCTTCAGAACACACACAGGCATCGGTGGATCAAACCGCTCACACTGGTTGTGGTTGCTGATTTAAACACTTCCGATTGGCCGACGCATTCACGTGCTCAATACGAAACCTCTGCAAATTTTTTGATTATTTAGCAAATAAAACATGTTGATGCAATGGGAGTAACACTGTAATGATTAGTTTGGAAATCTTGGCAATTAATCGAATTTTAGTTGCAATTATGATTTTTGCAAAGAATTATAAAAAATGTATTGAGATATAATGACTTATTTAAATCAATGTATGTTTATATATATATATATAGGGCCTATGTTTTATTAGTTTTACAGTTGAATTGTATTTCAAGGAAATATGACGTTAAATTTAAAAAGCTCAATAAATGCATGATGTTTACTAAGTCAAAGAATAATCATGTAAATATAAATAATTGTGTGATTCCAATATTGACCAAAATAATTGTGATAATGATTTTTGTCATAATCCAGCAGCTCTAATATTTTACAGCTCAATTTTGTAATTGTTATTATATGTTGTATTGTTCTTAAATTAATAATTAATTGTTTTCATCATTAATTTTATTCTGGTAAAGCGCTTTGAGATGCAACTTTTGAAAATAAAGATAAATATTATTATTATTTTCTGTGCATATGAATTGGTTTTGACAGCCAGCGCTCAAGTCCAGACACTGTCCCGATGTTCCCTCTGGCCCGTCGCTCTCGTTCTCCCAGCATGCTCTAATTCCTGCACAGACCGAACGCTTGATTTGCTCCTGCAAACATTAGACAAATCTCCATTCTCCAGTCCAGAGACAGTGTTCGTCAGAGACGTGAGGCGTCCACATGTACAAATCACGGCCACATAACCTGAAGTTGCAGCCAAAAATGCATGCAATTTCATGCCACTGATTCTCATTCATGTCTTTGACAAAAGCACACAAGAGTGCAATAAACCGCAGAATGTAAGTCTCGTGTCTGTAGTGATTTATGTTCATTTGCCTGTGTTGTTGTAGCTTATAATTGCTTTCATTCTGAAAGTGTAGATATATAAACATATCCTGTGTTTACATCATTGCAATGAATACCGACATACTGCAAGATGCCTTTCTCGAAACCCAAATACTGTTTAAACCAGGAAATATTAATCAGGATAAGTGTGCATGCAAGTATGATCAATATAATAACATTCCCATCTGAACTTATGGAGTCCAGTTCAGCTCACACTCTAAAAAATGCTGGGTTGTTTTAACCCAACTTTGGGTCAAATATGGACAAACACAAACGCTGGGTTAAAAAATGTAATTTTAAATTTTAACCCAATGGCTGGGTTTGTCTATATTTGACCCAAAGTTGGGTTAAAACAACCCAGCATTTTTGAGAGTGTATGTTCGGCTCGGACACAAACTCCTGTCAGAAACACCACAGGCCGTTTGGCTGTGAACACAGAGCTGCATTCTTTTCAATCGCAAAGTACATTATACAGTCATAACAGCAAAAGAAATACATACACATACAACTGAGCCAGAGTCTCATTCATAGAGACAGATCATCCAATGAAATTAGATTTGAAGCAAAAACAAAAGTCGGACGATCGCGTAATGTTTTAGAAACGTTGCAAATCTTCAATATTTCACAGAATACTGGATTGTGATTGGTCAACGGTGTCCTTCTGTGCTCAAAAATGTGTGTATAATGACATTAGCTTATTAAATAGTATTTAGCCTAATAAATATTTATACACAGTAAAAAAACGTTGGGTTATCTTTTTTTAACCCAACCGTTGGGTTACACATATTGGGTCACTATGTTGGGTTATTTTTCCCAAAAAATGTTGGGTTATTTTTGAAATCGGTTTTCTAGCAATAACCCGGCTGTTGGGTTAAATACGCATGTTGTATGTACACTTGTGTATTTGGAATTTATGTACACAATTATGTATATTTACATTGAATTCTAGACTCCCCAATATTTAGTTTGCAATTTAAAAAATATATTTGTTGAGACATATTTGTTTTATACACATAAACAATCTGTATTTGAAAACATTATTAAAATAACGTCATGAATAAAAAAATAAAAACTTAACTGTTGGGTTACTTTTAACCCAATGCATTGGGTTAAAATTAACTCATAGTTGGAGAGGTGCTATACCACCCCATGGTTGGGTTACTCGTTGGGTTATTTTAACCCAACATTATTAAGTGAGTGATTATTTATATGTTAGCTCAGCTGAACAAGGTTTTGCTTTCTTGGAAGAATGTCTTATGATGAAGACAATGACATTTACTGTCAGATAGAAACAAAAATAAACCTAAAACACAACTGAAATAGCTCCTTTATTCTCTTCCACACTATGACTAAGTATTCACATTTAAAACCACATTCATGCAGTAATAAAACATGGTAAATTGTGCCATGCTCCACATTTAACCAGAATATAAACCACAAGATGTCCCAACAACGCATTAGTGCATTAAACAGAGTAAATCCAGACACACTCTGTGGACGAGGTAAACAGGACTAACGACTCTGATTAGTCCTTAATGAACTGCTGCCCTGAAAGCACTGATTAATCTGAGGCTCGTTTCAAAGAAAGATCAAACACAACAATTACACACCTAAGATGTATGATGTCATACACTTCATTTATTAGCTCATAGATGTTTACTCGTTCTGTTACAGATTATATATGCAAACCTTCTCGTTTTAGCAGATATATGCAGTTTACGGTCTTTTAGTATTTATATGCAGTTATCAGTGTAAAACAATATATGATTTTAAAGCTAAAAGTGACAACAATTAGATTTTGATTTTGAAAGTATTGAAAGTCAGCATGAAACAGACGTTGTGGGGCTTGATTTTGGCTTACACACACACTCACTCACTCACTCACTCACTCACTCACTCACTCACTCACACACTCACTCACACACTCACTCACACACTCACTCACACACTCACTCACACACTCACTCACACACTCACACACTCACTCACTCACACACACACACTCACTCAGACACACACACTCACGGTACGTTCACACGGGGCGTCAGCGTCAACGCTTGACGGAAGGCGTGGCTGAAGTTTGGCACTGACGCCATGGTCAT